>NW_013528137.1:2479599-2482971 GCF_000836215.1 Papilio polytes | reverse complement strand
AGCTGTAACAGTGTCCTCGGAATGCTAAACTAGTACATAATTAGACATTTGCGTAGATATTAAACAACATTAGGTAGATTATTTAATTTGATCGTGTAGTTGCTTAAATTATCAGGAAAACGGTAGTGTATACAGAGTTGTAGGGCGCGGTGAACATTACCCATGGAGAGCGAGACGAGGGCGCAGCAGGAGCCGACGCGGGAGGCGGCGAGGTGGTCGCGCACGTAGCGGAAGTAGACGTGCTCCAGCAGCAGCAGCAGCGCCGCCAGCAGGATGCCCGCCATCAGCAGCAGGAACGCCGACAGGAACTGCTCCAGTGCCAGCGGGTCCGACGACTTGTGCTCCTGCTTGTTAGGCTTGCATGTACCCGTCATCCAATACCTGCCGTTTGAACACATGACTTATAGCTACCGCAGGTACAAACTAACCTCTTACTCTTTACAAACGACAAACGAAGCTATGCGCGCGAACAGCTCTTGTTTAGTGCTCTCATGTTTATCATATCATCAGTCGCGAGTTAAATATTGGTGGCGTATCGCGTCGTATAGAATCGCATGCCGTCGGATATTAAGTACAATTAAGAACTATATACTCAAAGACAATGAAAACACATAATAAGTACAGTGAACGTGTTACACGGATGCATGCACATGAGAAAACCCTATTAATCGTTCGATTTCCGAAAGCAAACGGTGAATGCTAAGCAAAACAACTAAGTATATAAGCTTCCCCAATTCGGCTACTTGGTATAAATTCCCACGCACATCGCGCCCCAATAGACATTAATGTGATTATAAGCTTGATTTAATCGGGAGTAACTCGCGGATTGAGCACATAAATACACGATCGATATCGAAAACGATAAAATGTAGCAACATAAATCTGGACAATGGTTGTGATGGTCACGCACAAACATTTATAATAACATAGTTTGATACCGACCTGCGTAATCTTTCAAGATCTCCGTTCGAACGTAAATCTAGCAATCTTTTGTTGAACATACTAAGATATTTAGAATTACGCGTGAACGCTAATCCATAGCCGGACATCGCATACCACGAACCTACTGTTAGAAGCCGGCAGTCTTCGTCCTATAAAATTATTGTATCAAATTAACTATCTCTAGGTATAATTAGAATATCAGTAGAGATCGCATAAATTTACTTACTTGTGATACTAAATAGTCGAGTACTGTGCCGTCATATATAAACGCATCGAGTTCTCCGGTGAGTACGCTCGTGACGCCAGCGCCTACCGTACTCCGGTTGAACCTCAAAAAAATACGATATACGTTAATTATTGGAATAATAGTCAAGTTAATAAATTAACTTAACAAATTGTTATTAAAACTATTGCAAGTTTAGAATTAACAATATTTCATGAGGGTGAAAATTACGAAAAGTTTTTTTTTCTCTCCCTTTTATCTCAACTAAATTAAGGGACTTGAACGACAATATGGTACACAGCAAGGAATTATAAAAAAAGCTTACTTAGATTTTTAATTAGAACGGAAATTAATCCGATTGTATAATATCAAAAGCATTTTAGTGATGGATAAAGCAAATTAGGTTAACTTACTGTGCCATATACGCGTGGGGTTCTGGAAAGTATTTAGCGAGAGTAGCGTCCGTGTGCGACCAGGGCACCGTGCCGAACTTAAGAGGTGGCCGCTGGGACAGAGGCCGCGCTATCCGCGGGTCGTCCAGCCCGCTCAGCTCGTGGAACTCCTCACGGGTGATCATGAATGCCGCCAAGTTGGCAGTGTATATGGCGAGGAACACCACCGCGAACATCGCCCACATGTTCGTCATGAACCGAGCCGTGAAACCTCGCGGAGAGTCCACATGGACAGACGCCTAGTAATACACGACAAATTCTTTAAACAAGTTCATACATAAATAATAAGCAATTCAAAGAAATACATAATAAAGCATATAGAAATGTTATTCATCGTCTCACCTGAAACAATACAGCCCACACAATCCAATACGTTCTGCAAAGTGAGAACCTGTTTTGAGGGATGCGTTTTGAATTATTCCCAGTCGAGCAATCGAACCCGCTCGGAGAGAGCCACTCGAAGAAGAATATAGAGAATGTGGCGGCCTGTATCGCGACGGCGCCCACCAACATCCAGGACGCCGTGTCAAAGGGTTCCAAGAAGGCCGTTGGCGATATTATACCGGTCCTTTTCGCCACAACGATCGCTACTCCCGTCTCCATAAAGGGTACGCTAAAGTCTACAACAGCCTCGCGGTCTGAATTTATGATTAATGATGTTAGAACCTGAAAAATGTTATTGACAGTGTCATTATTGTAATGAGATTTATAAGTGTATGTGTATATTTGGTACTAACCATGTCAGTTTTCTTATTGACAAGATCCGCGATGAGACCGTTCCATTTGCCATGGTGCAGCGTGCCCCAGCGGCCATCCTCCACCCGCACGAGCTCGTACGTGAAGCCGAGCTGCTCGGCCAGCTGCTGTAGCAGGTCGATGCAGAAGCCGCTGCAGCACTGATACAACGAGCTGTTTCTGTGTGCTGTCCCTGCTTCTATTCTGTATAACAAAATTAAGTAAAACAACATAAGGCTTGTAATCATTTCTATTACAGATGGTATGAACATTTTGATACCGATTTCCAAATAACATCCGAATAAGCATATATCAGATTTAGTTATATCTATATTATGTGGGCAAAAAATCTTAAAAATAAACAGAAAACAAAATGTGTACCCAAATTCCTCTTTTGCAAAACCCTGTAATCTGGCGAACGTGTTTATGGTACCAGTTAGTTTGTAATTATCGATTTTAAAATGAACTTACCCAGCAACGTCCACTTCGGGCGCAACACGGCATATCACCCCCCGGTCAAGAGAACATCGTCCGCTTACAGGGTCCGGCGGCGCAAGATTAATATATGGTGGTTCCTCCAAAAATGTTATCCTCATATGAAACTTCTCTGGTACGCCTTGTGGCGGAGTGTGTAGCCCGCCGGGCCATACGATATCTTTTATTATTAACCTTTCTCGTGGATAAGAATTCCATGTCCCAATTTCTTCCCACACCAACTGCAATTCAGGTTTAAATAAAATAACATTACATTTATCAATATGGCCTATTTATGTACATATGTTTTAGATTTACATACTCAGATTGTTAAAGAATAAACATTAAATAATACACGATAATTAAATTAGGGAGGACATGTTTATAACTGTAGTTACAGTAATTAATTGGATAAATAAACGTAAATGGCGGGCGTGCTCACGGTATTGCTTACAAAAATTAATACCTGTTCACCCATAGCCGGTCTAAGGTTCATGATTTTTAATTCAGCAGCCTTCAATTCCCCTTCTGGTGTGAATTCAATGT
>NW_013528137.1:2475149-2479445 GCF_000836215.1 Papilio polytes | reverse complement strand
TGCACACCTAATAACAAGATACACATTTATAGAGTCGGTTGATATAATAACGTGTTCAAGTAAATATACAATGACATAAAGTACAAAACTAAAAATGATGCAACGAATAACATACCAAGCACTCCAACTGGAAACTTGTTGGGTTGTTGCATAGAACCGAGCACACTCTGTGTTACAATCCATACGAAGTTTTCTCCTGTCAGGTGTAAATCTCTGGCCGTTGATAAAATATCAGCGGCTTCCTCTCTCGTTGCGTACAACAACATAACCCGCGCCTCACTCGTCACTAACTCATTCAAATCTGATCCTCTCTTCACCACAATCGCATTTAGTATAGTGAACTTGAAACGGTCCTGCGGGAAAAAGAGACGACGTTAGTCAATAAATGCAACAACAATTAATCTTAAAATTACTATTAATTAAAAAGACACAGGAATTGAAATTAATTTTAAAGATATTCTATACTTTTTTTCATTTCTGTCGCTTTGCGTTCGATGGCTCAGAGAAAGGCGGAGGATATAGGGATGGTTTATATTGTCATGTCACTGTTTTGAGGGTAACCTATTATTATTGATTTTACAACTAGGATACCAAAATTACACCACTATAAGGATTATTTTGTTGTAAAACTCTTTTTTAGTTCATACAATCAAAATGGCATATTATAAAAGCAGTTTTAGTAGTAGTTGGCTTGAAGTTTTGTTCTAAGGACTTATTCTGTTTTATTACTCGTTTTTATTGTTAACTAGCTTTTTTTACAGCGACCCTACGCAACTGTGATAAGGCCAAGGAAATTAATGGACGAATCAAATTCGCAAGAATATGTTATCATTTTCGTACTGGTCATACTATAAATATAAATGATAAATAAACAAAAGTATCAAACGATCGCCCCTCATAGAAGTCGTCGCACACAGTAGGACAATAAATTAAAATAGTCATGAGAGCGTGTGTATGTACTTGTAGAGCGGTGACTCTTTCTCTGACGGCTTGTATAAAGTCGTCGTGGCCAGCAATGGCAGATGTGACGACACTGAACTGATGCCACTTGTATCTCTCTAATATCGACAACATGGCGGCGGTTTGGTGTTCTATGGACGGGGCCAGCTGAAGTCGTAACGAGGCGTGCGCGGCTCGCTTCTCGAGCCCGCTGTTGTCCGCATTCCATGCGATAACCTGCGCCGATTCAAAGCAAAACAAAAGTAGTATTTTTAATCTTATGAGAGCAATATGTTCAAGAGTACGAAAAAGCTAAGAAGTAAGTAAGCATTACCGGTATGCCAAGATATCCGGCAAGTTGTAGAAAATATTGTGCAGAGGCAGTAGAGCGCCCGTATTGTTCATGATTCATAAGATAAAGGATAGCAGACACGTTGACTGCTAAAAATTCTTTACATAGCGAGTCCAAGATAGCTGAAAGCAGTTAAACGTGATTAAAACAATTCTTGGTTATTAATGCAAACAAAAATTTTGACAAACTAACAGTTCAGGCACAAATGTAAAGATCTAGAGAAAGAAGACATGATCGATTTCAAATTCCTAACTGAAGACAGCAATGTTTATGTAAGCGTTGGCAGACATTGTCAACGTTTGCTAGCATGGTCAGTGTACGATCCAAGACATGCCAATGATGATGAAGGTAATGATTAAATGTTAGATCCCATTACTTTTGCTTGTGACTACTTGTAATCAATCCAATACTTACACATAGGACTGGGTGTGAGGCCTTGCATAGAAAGCGTAATGTTGAGGCGCACATGCGAGAAGAGTTTCTGTAGTTTCCGCGGCAGTTTCGCTAGGGCCGCTTTCTCTGCGCGCGTGTAGTCTCGCGCGCCGAAGGCCTTGTGCGGCACCACGAGCGCGGCGGTGATGACTGAGGGGGTGCGGGGCGCGGCGGGCGCAGGCGAGGTGCGCGCGCGCCGCAGCCCGTCGCCCCCTAGCCGCACCCCGCCGCCACGCCCTCCGTCCCGAGCGCCACCAGCGCCGGCGCCCGCTCCCGTCGCGCCCGCCGCGCCGCCCACCTTGATGCCGCCCGCGCGCTCTGCGCTCGCCGCCGCCAGCGCGCCCAATGCCGCCAGCGCCATCAGCGCACTGCGCGCCTGCATCTCGGCTTTTGATGCTGCAATATTTACATTAGTTATATCTACTTGTAGCTTATAACTTAAAATTAAATAAATACACTACTTCAGTGCTGAAGAACATAATCTAAAACAGAATACAGATTACAAAGATAGGTATTGATACAATCCTTAAGAGTTATGCGGTTCGTCTGTCAGTTCGGTGATATATTAACCTAGACTGACGAAATGTTTTCCAGGAAAAATAATTCTTTTAAGAGGACATTGATTTATTATTGACCAGTGATCTGCCGCGGCTTCGTCCGGTGGCAAAGGATATGTAAGTATAATTGATTTGGTCTTTCTTCCGTCCGATATTTATTCTATTATATCAGTAGTAGCTTTTCAGGTGAAGATATTTATATTATTATAAAAATAAAATCGACTTCAAACAAAAAACCGACCATTCTTAAACAAAATACACTAATAAGAAACAGAGTAATGTCCTGAAATACTTAGACAGAAAACTCCCGTCTTGTATCTGTTATGCCTTTATTGTACAATTGTTTTACTTTGTACTCATAATGAGATGTACTTGAATCTGAACGTTATGTGTATGTAGTTACAACGCCAATTTTAATTTATTAGATGATTTTGGATGATTTGTTGATTCCAATAAGATATCAAGATTTTTGTCACATAAACTTTTCGTTTGATGGAAAACATTTTATTACGATTATTTTTTTCAAAACAAAGATAAAGACTTTATTCAACATAGCACAACATAAATAGAAGTAAAGTTACGAGATACGTGTGAACAAATAAGACTTGTGACGGTAAAATTTTAACAAAAATATTTTTTCTATGCATATAATTCATATTATAGTATCAAAACAGCACGACCGTGTTTCTTCGCTAAAAGGAAACATCAAGTGATCATTAAAAAAAAAAGAGTCCAAGTCCTTTAATATGTTAGAGCCGTTAAACATGATAATAAGGATAAATAAGTACCATTAAGGAAGATTTTCAATCGCCAAAAAAACCTCTAGAAACCATTTTATTGGTATAATGTTAGCGTATCAACAAACAAAGCAAAACTGATGATCGAGGTCAAGTGGGGCAGGGTAAGTAATGCACGATCTTCAGCATAGATAAAAAAATCAGTATTACACACGTGTGCTTTTATTTACCCGCGTCCCGTTTTAGTGCTGCGCTGTTCATAATAATTGACGATGCACCCCCCGGGTCTCACTTTACTATATCTATATAGCATAGCAGAAGTGGCAATGGTTTAAGAAAATAAAAGCAATTTAAAAGACGAGGCCTTTAAGAAGTTTAACAAAAGCTGTTGTATGTTTGTTAGGTAGAGCAATTGCAAAAGCTAAAAAAGATATATTTCTCAATATCATATTATTATATATAATATATATTATATTATGTGGCATTTTGTAGCTCACAGATACATGAATATATCATTTTTGAATTATATAAAATACTTACTAATATTGTTTATCGAAAGTTTAGATGGATGGATGGATGTTTGTTATAGTTTGTAGCTTAATCGGCTTAACGGATTTCGGTGAAATTCGACAGAGATGTAAAGGATATCCTGGAATAACAGATAGGCTACTCACTTTTATTTTTATTTTTTTAATTCCACGCAGACGGAGTCAACGGCGAAAGCTAGTATGTTGTAGTAAGACATTTATGTAATCGCATACATTATAAATCATTCTTAATCCTGCCTTCAGGAACGCAGAAAAATCCTTGAGATATAAAATGCTATTGATTTTACCGTAATGTAACTCGATGAAGTTGAAAATTATATATCAAAAACATCAAATTTACAGTCACTATGGATGTAAGTATTATATACAAAACCCCCTGTAAAAATAATTAGTAAAAAAAGTACTATAATATGAACCTTATTTTATTATAATGTTTTTAATATCCACTTAAAGGTAGCGCTTGACTTTAGATATAATAAAATTTAGATTCTTGCTGGTTATCAGAAGGATCGATAAGAAAAAACAAAAAGTTTACGTAAGGAAATTAACTTGTTACCTAAAAGCGAAGTCGATACTTCATCAAATCCTACTGTTAAATAAATTTATTGATTGGCGTACAAAATACAACTATGCTCTTAGGTAAACAAGAATGATGTTAACCAGCCATTATGACATAATTGGAGAAAATATGTACCTATAAGCGCGATAAGCGACGATGGTGGCAGTGGCCG
>NW_013528137.1:2462141-2474793 GCF_000836215.1 Papilio polytes | reverse complement strand
CTAAAATCAATCCACATGGATTGATTTTAGCTTTTCGCAGCATTTGTTTGTATTTTTGGATTGTCTAGGTGGCGGTAGCTGCCCCTTGGCGACGCCTTTAGTTCGTAGATGACCTCTGGTGCCTTCCATTTAGATACTAACAAAATATTAATAAGATATAATTAGATAAGAAAACTCTGCCTCAATGGTTTAAATAACTATTGTATTGAACAGATATAACTTAGGCGCCTTCCAATAGTGTACTCGTCTCTTCAAGGCGCGACGTTTCCTCTAGCGTTGAAAAATCCATGGGCGTCAGATCAAACACCATTACGCGACCCGCTGCTCGTTTTGCTATATAAAAAATAGCGTTTAATGATACTTGCTATTTTTTTTTCGTAAAATAACATTTAAAAGTGGATTCTCATTGATGTTTTAAGGCGTAGACTTACATAAGATTTTCGCTTTAGACGTAGAATACGCCATCTAACACCGATCTAAATAAATTCAATTAACTTAAAAACCTACTACTAACCCCCCACCCCTTCGTCTTCGGTGGGAGCTATTAGAGGTTTTCAGTCCGTTTTTCACCAAAAATATTCTTTTGATGAAAAAAACATAACTTTTGTAGCGAAATGCAGCACCATCTTTTGGCTTCGTTTTAAAACACTCGTATTCTTAGCAATGAAAAAACATTAGGGCGAGTGAGATTTGAACTCATTATTTTTCTTGATTTATTTAATTTCTCACCTTCACTATAAATTGCGGACTCGTCGGGGCTCCATCTTCGCCTTTTTATTAGTTTTTTATAATGACTCACGAAAGCTTTTTAAGTTTAGTTTTGTGCCGATGCAATATATGGCACTTTAGGGAAGAATTGAATGAAGCCTCATTCATCAAAATTAGTTCAGGTGTTTACGTTCTAGGCACTTACAATGGAACATTCGGATATCAATCAGAATAGTCGAATAGAGGGAATCGAATCCACTATCGCTTGATCGAATGTGCGTAATCTTAACTATTAACTTGTTCATGGTTAAATCTCGGTCGTGTGACCTAACGCTGGGAATTTGCGCGATCGACCATCTTAAATTTACACGAGTGTTCACAACTAACTAGCGGCGAAAATCGCTATATTCTCGCGGCGTTATGTAGGTTTAACCGTTTTGAACCGGTTAGAAATGAACAAGCACTTACGCTACTAGCATCATAGATTCTATGTTTAAAAAACTCTTACATCGGAATAACTTCGGACCTTTTTTGATTTTATCGCGCTAATATACACTGCGGAAATATAAACTCCATATACAAAGATACAGAATCAAACCATTGATATAGGTCTGTGGCGGTCATTTTATCATAGCAGCTATCATAGTAAATGCCTATACTAACAAATCTCTCAACCTATCAAGGTCACCAAACTATAATTTCTACTGAGAATTACCCCACTTATGAGATAGTGGCATGAGATATTCGTACGAATGTCTTAAGATTTATTTTCATGATTCATGGGCTTATGATAAGCAGACCATTTTATAACAATAACTAGTGTAACCAAGTCATATTATGTATGTGACAAATAATTATACTACTTTGATTTCATATAAAGTACATAAGATATATGATTTACCTATTATATGAAAGGTAATATTGTTCGTCTTAAAGACAAACCTACATACATAAATGGTAATACATTTTTTTTGTAAACTTTACATTAATATAGACGTTAGTTAAAAATACATATTGTTTTATATAAATTTATCAAAAATATTATAAAGTGTATATTTGGTAAAATAGCTTTATATGTATTGTATATTTTCACTTAATATCACAGATATTTGCACAACCAAAAAGTTGTAAGTCTTGATGGCAGTATTTACCCTTAATATTTGTGTAATGACAAAATCATAAAGGTAAAGTTAGTTACATTTTCACATTGAAACATCCGATATATATTTATACCACTAAAGTTATTACAACTTGTATGTTACAAATATAGTATCAATGTTTCAATGTAAAATAAACTTTGTTTTATTCTTGCTGAGACACACACTTCTATTCCTCATCAGAATTCAATGGAGGAAATTTGTCCTCATACATTTCCTGACTCCACTCACTGTTTAGACTAGTCCAATATGAAAAGAACCCTAAACTTCTCAATAAGAACCGTCCAATGTATAAAAATGAAAGTTCCAACCATTTAAAAGTTCACCACAACACTAAAATTTACAATAAAGTTCAAAGTTCAAACACAATCTTTATTAGTATCATATGAAATAATTAATACATCGGTGGAATTCCCGTCTTTATCGTCGATCCCTGTAAGATCTTTGGGATTCGCGATCCCGGCTGCGAGCACGTGAACGATCAGAAGTGCGCCACAAAAACTCATCCACGGAACGTTCATAAGATCTTTTATCATACACAAGCACTGAACGAGGATAATCACCCAAGTCATAATAACGTGGTGGCGGCGGTGGCGGGGGCAGTCCTTCGTAACTTGCTAAAGCTCCGCTGAATCCTGGAGGCGGTACATAGGGCAATGGTGGAAGCTGGTGATGCATTGATCTCATGTATTCAGCAACATAAGCTTCTGCTGCAGCCGAACTGCTGCTACTGTAAGCATCACGTCCCCTAGAGAACCACGCTGGCAAACGATCACGCATATATGGTGATGGAGATCTCCTCTTATATGAATTAGAAGACAGGCGATTTCTAGGTGGAACAAAATTTTTTCTCCTGCTTCGAGATGATGTATTTATACGATTACGAAAATTATTTCTCGGGAGCAAAGGTGTTCTGTAAGTTCTGTAACTGCCACCACTTTTTAGATAAGCCTTTTTAGAAGCTTCTTTAGATTTCCGCAGTATTGGTGTCATCTCGATTCCATCATCTTCAGGAAACAGTCTACATAATTCTTCAGCAACTTTTGGCTCAATCTCCTGTCCATCTCGTCCAATTTTAACAGGCTTACCTTCATTCCATGGGTTGTATAAGTGAAGAGTGCTACTAAATGATAACTCTTTCCTACATATCCAATCTACTTTAAAGACACCATCCAGTACCTTTGCTGAAAGCCCAGGTGGTAATACCCATGAAATTGGAGGCCCATCGCGGCGGGATTCACTTCCTAATCTAGCAAATCCAGCAAATTTTCCACTCTCTTTAACTGAAAATATCAGTAGTACATTTCTCGACTCTCTGTAAGCCTGATTCAGATTTGCTTCGTTTTGGGGTAATGTAGACCAAACTCCTTTCGCTTTAGACAATGTTATATTTTCAGCATTGTTAGATTTGATTAGAAAAAATCTTGTATCTCGAAACAAATAATTCAGTTTTGTCACGTAATCGTAAATTTTTACCTTGTTAGTTGTTGTAACACATCGTCGTTTAGTTTGTACTGGGGAATGACTATCAGACTTAGCTCTTTTACGATTATTTCGTCTGTCTTTAGAATTAGTGCTCACAGAGCTAATACTTGGCGAGCTTGTATCACTAGAAGAGGAACTAGATACTTCACTACGAGTATCATAATCTTTCACTTCTTCTAACTGTTTTAGTTCTTCTCCAATTTCTGCTTCTACTTCACCTACGCCCAGATTGACGGCGTCGGTATTGCTGGAAACCTCCATTTTTTACTGTGTTAGATACACAATAACACAGTTTGACCATAAATCATATAATTTACCCATTTACCAATGGATTATGTTATTTATTATTCGTCTAAATTGATCTGTGAAAACGACAAATATACTTTTTCTTATAACAAAAATGCAATTACAAAATTACAAATTAAAATGTAAAGTTTTAGAGATTATGAGCAAAAAGCATATAGAGCAATTGACCACAGACTTACAGCACAGCACAGACACTTCTTTTTACAACCAGAGACCCACCTCAGACTATATAATATCAGCAATTTTATTTAAAAAAAAAAACTAATGAAATCGCAGATTTCTACAAACGATTAGTAAATTGCTTTTTGATTTTGACGATCCTGTCAATTAATTTTATCTATTTTACATTACAAATTTACTTTTGAAGTATAATCCAAATGATAATAATCAAGTTTGCTTTCGTTAAAAGTTATGCGTAAGACACAATCTCCCACTGTTAATAAAAGAATTACAATAAATGTACTATTACTACGAATCTTCATCACCGCTTTAAGTGCAACTGTCGACGCCAAAAAGGGTAAAATCGAATAGGCACAAAATACTTCGGCTTATGACCTGTTCAGTTATTAAATTGGCATAAATAGACATCTTATTTAAATACGACGTTAATTTTATGGTTTATTTAATTCACTACAAATTGACATAAAAGCCTGTTTTAATTAGCTATTCATCACACACACACCTTTGTTGTTTGCATACTCTTAATGCACTTCGCGGTTGTACATTTTTGCTTTATTGATTCATCGCTCACCACCAAAATATATATTGTTTATAGTAAAAGTTGATTTTTAAAAACCCAACGCTTTTAATTAAACAATCGAACATCAATGCTTTTACCCTATGGTTAAAAGATTTCGGCAGCGGAAGCCCACGGTAATGTCATCATAACAGTCAGCTGATTTTTTTCCTATTATGTTGGTAGTTTTTATTTTGAATTAAAAACTTTACCAATTATGTTTGGAAAAGTTTTTTCTCGTTAGTTTCTTAGTTTTTTTAGTAATAGTGTTATTCACATTTTGTTTATTATTAATTCAATTGTATCCTTTCATATTTTACTAAATTTTCTACAATGCATTATGTTCAAAAGTATTTGGAAAAATATCAATTAATTAAAACGACCAATAATAAAATGAGTAATGGAAGTAACACAAATATATATCTTTACTGTAATTATTATAGTTTTTATTCTCAAAAGGTATGTATATTATATTTTTATATTTTTTGTTTTTAAAAGTCAATTCAAATGTGTTTTATTTTAGGTTTTAATGACTTTATATGAAAAAAACGTTGACTTTGAACCGTTAATCGTGGACATTACGAAAGGCGAACAATATTCACCTTGGTTTTTAGAACTCAATCCTCGAGGCGAAGTACCAGTCCTTAAAGTTCGTAATGAAGTTATTCCGGACTCTACAAGAATTATTGATTACCTGGAATACCATTTAGATCAAGGTGACCACACATTTACAACTTTCTTTGAAATATGCATCAACATAATTAAAGCATTTAATTTATTTTTGTAGAACTTACTCCGATTATAAATGTGTCACGTGATAGTAAAGTTATTAAAAACATTAATCGTTTCCGAGACTTGTTGGAGGCATTGCCAGCTGGTGTTATAACTGTGGGTTCATTTTTCCATCCTCACTTATGTGGAACACCAAAATTGCCATTTGTATTCCCAGTTAGAGAAGTACTTAAAAGTAAGTATGACAATTAAAACTTGTTTACTGTGTATATCCACAAACATGTCACATTTTACTTTATCATTAGGTGGTGATTTGGTTAGTTCCAAAAACCTAAGAAAGCTGGCCGAAGAAAATCCTAAAGCTAAAGGAATTTTACTATATAAAGCTGAGATTCAAGATAGAAAACACGAGATATTAACAAATGAAGAAGAATATCTAAAAGTTTTAAATATAGTTGATGCTGTGCTGACTCAAGTAGAAGACCAATTAAAAGAACAAAGTGAAGGTATCTGTTACTCTGTATTTTTTTATAACCCAATTCAAAATTGTACTGTCTATTTTTTTTCATAAAAATGTTCATTAATTACAGATAGTTGGTTATGTTGTGACAAGTTTAGCATAGCCGATGTTAATTTGGCAATTATCCTGCAGCGCTTGTGGGAACTTGGGTTAGAGGAAAGATTTTGGGCAGATGGAAAACGGCCTCATATTGAGAACTACTTTAACAGAGTAAAACTTCGAGAGTCATTTGTTAAAACCATTCCAAATCTGGCTGTTCACATTAAGTTGATTTTCACATCCCAGCCTCCAGCGTATGTCGGAGCGGCTGGTGCTGTATCTGTTGGAGTTGTCCTGGCCCTCGCTTATATGTTAAAGAAACTTATTTAGAATTTTGTATTTGATTTATCACTTGACTGAGTGGTAAAACATAACCTATAAAATCTCACATATTTCATGAATATGGAGGTCTAGGTTGTGACTTAAAGATTTATGATAATGGTGCTTTCTTATATTACAGTAAACTTTTAATCTTTTGTTTAGATAGGAGATATGAAACACCTTATCATGTTTTCTTTGTTGTTTCAGTTTCAGTATTATCACAATGATTAAATCGAATATAACAGTATTACATAGGATATAGTCTGAATATATATATCTACATTCAGTATTAGGATTTTCAATCTATGAAATTAAAATGCAATGTTAATGAGTTTTTCCTTTTTAATGCAAATGTATTTAGAATATTATTTCCTTTATTGCAATTAAAGAGAAATAAATTAAATCCTATTCAACATTGTTTCATTTCAATTGTATGCATGTATGAATTGTCACAAAGCTTTATCTTAATTTCTTATTCATGATTTGTCAATAGATCTTGTGGTTTATGGGGAAAGATGTAAACTCAGATAAATTGATAGAAATTTATTATTTAAAGCACCTTCCCTTATCAATAACAATTTAAAATAAAATCAACAAATTATAAAATAGTTAAGAAGTAATATTAATAATTTAGCGTCCAAAAAACAAAACATTCAGTAAAAACCCATAGTACAGCCAAAGCCCGTGTAAAAAAACAACTATTACATTTTGTACAATATAGTTGATAAAACTTATATTCAAATTATTCAACCAAAAGTTAAATAAATAACCTTAACAATTATGTTACCTTAAATATGGAAAATTCATCTAACTTCTTCAGTAGGAGCTTCCATGGTGTCTTGTTTGGTGTTTATAGGCATTCCCATGAAATGTTTGCCATTAGTTGAATTATTCTTTTTTCTGTTGGGTGTTAATGCCACAGGTTTCCCATTGTTATATTTAAATATGCCTTGACCCGGCAAGTTTGGTAAGACATTTGGTATAGTGTACCAGACTCTATATGTAACAAACCATGTCAATATTGCTATAACACCACTTATAAATTTTTCTATCATAATATGGTAATATAAAATTGTAGAAACCAACATAACATCCCATAACAACTGCAGTATTGCTATACAAATCAGTAATGCTCTCACATATGGAGTTACTATTTCATAGGATTCTTTTAGAATATTCAATTCTTCTGTACTGATGTTTTTAAGAGGGTTAACACTGATTGATTTATCATTGAGGCTTCTGGTATAATTTTCATCTCTTATGTTGTCCTTAATTTTTTCCCAGCCATTTATTGCTTTGGCCTCTTCTATCATAACTAAACTTGAGTATATAAGAATAAAACAATGCCCAGATATGTCAAATCCATTCCAGAAATGACCATTTTTTAGGCAAGCTGATTTTGTATCAAATGATCTTGCATTGCAGCGACCATATTTTGTTTCTATAACATTAAATATTGTTGTCCATGCATACCAACAAAATGTTGCAATGGCCAGTCTTGACAAATGTGCAGTAAAGATAAGTCTTCTTTTCCCACAGCAGGTAGTAAACGATGTCAATAAAACATATGGTACAGTTAAAAATAAGGTCCAAAACCAACCAATCTTTACAAAATATTGATTGAAGACATTATCAGTTCTAGAAAAGTATGTTTTGGGAAAGGTCAGTACATCAGCTACCAAAGATAACAAAAAGAGAGCACCTAAATAAATAGCTATTTTTAAATTAGTGTCATAGAATAGCACTTTCTTGCAAATGTGCACGATCATCAAGCTCAGTACTTCTAAAATAGATGAAGCTTCGCGAATGGGCTTAGTTCCTTTATAATCTTGTGGCGACTCATTTTGAAACTTAAAATTCATTCGAGAGTTTTTTACATTAGCCGCTCTACTAGTCATGGTTTGTAAATTCACATTTATCTTTTCTACTATATATTCGACATAGACACAACTAAAAATATACGAAGTCTCAATTAACTCGAGGTAAATTTTGACACTTTTTATTACGTGTGACAATGACAATTGATTTGACAATGACCATTGACAATAAACGAAATAGAGTCATTGAATGAAAAGGACTCAAAACATCTCTTTAACCGGGACAAGGTATAAGACATGGGATTTTGTGTTTAGCTATGTTTAAATATTTAATTTTCGCCACTTTAGCGTCGACGGTAATAGTGGTAAGGCTATGAGCTAATAATAGATGTCAGAACGATGCGTTTGTATTTTTCAAACAGACATATTCATTTATAAATATCAATGAAAAGAAAATAGAGAGAATCGTTATTGCATAGGAGGTGTTATCCGTTGAGTCTTTCGAGATCCGTATACTTTGTAACGAACTTCCTTCCATCCATCCAAATAGAATTTATAATATTAGTATGCAGTGAACAATGATGTGAATGTAAAATTTCATATGTATTTTGTAAGTGGTAACATTTAGAAGACGCTCGTACGATCCCATAGAATCGTAGTCTATTTTACCTTTTCCCTCCATTCCATTTTTCGTGTCAGCGATATTTGTATTTAGCTTGTTTACGTCGCGCATTTGGTTATCTAAAACTCGCTAAGTATAAAGGACAATTCACGATGAGAAAAGTTTCAAAAAATCGTACCGATGATGATATAATATCGTCAACAAATGGTTCTGGATCTGTGCATAATGAAGAAAATCAAGATTTAGAGCAATCGGTTGAAAATAATGAGAAAGAATCTGTTTCGCGCAATGATGATAAAAGTGCCAATGACGCTTCCAATGAAGAGAAAAAGCCTGATAGTTCTAAAAAAGGGAAATCAAAAAAAACCAAGTCCAAAAAAAAGAAAGCTATTAAAACAAAAAAAGCGGAAGAGGATGAAGAAGAGTATGAGGTTTGCAATTTTATTGACTATCATCTAATTATTGTTTTTTTTTGCAGAATGGAATATCAAAAAACTAAATTTGATCCCAGCATTTGATGGCTTTTTTAAACCTAAGTAGGATTTCACTCTATGTGGTTCATCTAGTATAAATAGTTCTTGATACTAGTGTTGCCAATGAAAATTTCTACCTGGCCATGTATGTTGTGTAAAGAAGCCTTGTTTGTACAGAAAAATATCAATAGTGGGCCATAGCACTACATAACATTAAAAAAAAAAGAAATGCGCATTGGCAAAGTGTCTCTTATTTTAACGTTTTAACACCATTGAAATATGTTAAAATATTTCCTCTTTTTTTCATAAAAACTATAATGTAATTTAAGCAGTCTACGACCACAATACTAAGCTATACAAGCTATACAGCTGTTGTATCTGCTGTAGCTTAGTGTTGTGGTTGTAGACCATAGATTTTGAAATTTATGGGCAATGCCATAGAACGTGGCAATTGCCGCAACATGTATTTCTGCTTGGTACCTCTAGAGAGGTTTAAGAAAACATAATACCATGATATAATCCTCTTTTTTTTTTCAGAAAATTAAGAAATTATGAGTTTAGTTGGACTTGTGGCCTTAAATTACAAAATATTGTATGAGTCATGAAATATATATACCTATGATAATTGCAGGTAGAAGAGGTGATTGACTCTAAAAGGATTAGAGGGAAGTTGCACTATCTTATCAGGTGGAAGGGATATTCTGCTGATAATGATACATGGGAGCCAGAAAACACTCTTTCTTGCCCTGAGTTAATTAACAAGTTCAATGAAGAAGTATGTATCAAAAATAAAATACATTTGTACATATGACAAAGTTTGATATACAGCAGCTTTATGATTTATAAGATACCATAAAATGGTAATGGTACAATCTAAATGAATATTTTTTTTTGATCATGAAGAAACATATCATTTTAATATTATAAATGTGAAATGTACAATAAATGTTAAATGTCTTATTAATTCAGTAGGTAGCATAGTCTTCATAATTTCTTTTTTAATGCTATTTTTGTTTAAGGGAAACTTAAAAACTATATTGGTACCTGGCCCACTATCAGTTAAGACAAGTTAATTATCTCATTCTTGGACAGACAAAATTAACAACAATATTACAATACTTGTGCTGTGTGCTTGATTGTCTTTTCTTAATACCTTATAGAAAGAAAATTCAAAGGATGAAGAAGCTAAAACTCTCCGTGGAAGAAAAGGTCTTAAGCGTAAATCAAACAACAAGCAAAAAACATCACCAAAGAAAACAAAAAAAAAACAATGGGACAGTGAAGAAGCTGATGAAGAGGCAGAATATGAGGTATGTTTTGTTTTAGAAAAGTTGGAAAGGATCAAATTGCTACTTGAATTCGTCAAAACTGCAAAATGAAATTTATAATAGGCACCTGCATTGCATATACATGGCATATTTTTTATTGATATGAAACAAGATATCTTCGCTACCTATGTGTCCTCTATGAATTCATCCCCTTCCCATCCCTTTGTTATAAAAAAGGTTGGAAAGGGGCGAGAGAATAAAATTAGGCCTCTGGCATGCACAGTCATCAGGTATAATGCAGGACTTATTCCATTTAATGAATGTCTTTGTGGTAGTTTTCCAGAGGAGATTGTTATAATATAACAAACATGTTATAATTTATATGATTTCATTTTTTAGGTTGAACGTATTTTGGAAGTTCACCATAAAAAATCTGGTGAAAGGGATTTCCTTATACACTGGAAGGGATGGGCCAGTAAATTTGATTCGTGGGAACCTGAAAGCAACCTAAATTGTCCTGAATTAATCAAGAAATTTATGACAAAAGTATGTATATTACTTGTGTTTGTAATATTTTATGTTTTTACATGACATTACATGACTTTTAAATACTGCTTAATACTTTATTCTAGGTCATATATTAAAATTTTGATATATGGTATGCAAAAGCGAAATATTATGATTAAAATATATGTTATTCATTAGGTGGATAAGGCTCGTTCATCAGAATCTCGTAGCTTGAGAGTGGCGCCGGAGACAACCAACCGGTTCACTCTACAAGCTCCAAGCTCCGGTCGCCGTTTGAGCAAAAGAAAGAATCAACGCCAGCGGTAAATGTACACATTTATATGTACTACTAACACCATGTGGATTGTTCTTCAGCTAGCATTATTAGGACAAAAAAATATCATTTGCATATAAATGTTCATCTACTTTTGTTTCAGGGTTCGTTATGATAATGCTGAGTAAACTTTTACTGATTCTACACAAAGTTGTAGCAGATTTTTTTATCTATAAATATATTTAGTTTATATTTTTAGTACTTGTGTGCTATATATTGTAAGATTTCTAAAGAATATAACAATGTTTGTAAGAGTAACTTTATGACATGGTTTACTTTAGGATAAAATTACTAAAATAATATGCAATTATTGTTAATCCTTCATTGTATAATCAATATGAGAGTAGAACTTGATGTGCGGTTGAGCAATTGTACCAACTGTATTTACCTTGTTATTTTACCATCTGTGTTTAAAGTGGTTTTTTTGTTATTTTGTTGTTCGTCAAATTTGAGTCATACTGTGAAGAAGCAATATGTTGTATCGTTTTCTGTGTTCTGCGCACCGACTCGCGCGATGTTCCGATATGTTAAAATAGTCTTATCACATTCAGAAATTGCGAAAGTAAATTTTAAATAAATAAAATATAACATAACTAAAATTCAACCTTGTTTGCGCATGCTTTTAATTTATGTTCGTGGTATGTTTTGTATATAATTTTATGCGTGGTTCATACATAACCAGTACAGTTAGACAGTTGCGACCAGCCATAGATTGTTTGGACTCACTCGTGCCAGTTAGCGTTCACACTGTGCCAGCTGATTGCCGGTCCAGTTATTGAGCGTTACTGGCCAACTGTGTGACCAAATGCAAACCGTGCAATAACGCTAGTTACATTGTTCGTAATAAATATATAGTATGAATGTTGTAAAAATACATTTGTATGTAGCTAAACCATTATTGAATGTTTATACATTTATAGTTTCTTTTCACTGCAAAAATAAATTTTTGTTTGATAAAAAACTAATGTTATATTTTAAAATAATTAAGTAATCGATGTAAAAGACAATTTTTTAATAGAAGCTTCATACAAATTGAATTTATAAAACTATTTTGTTAACAAATATTTCTTTGTCCTTAATATGATGAAAGTAATGAGAAGAAAATTATTTACAAGTAGATTATCATCATTAGGTATTGTAAAGGGAATGGAGATGTAGTTTTATAAGAGCACTAAACTTAGTAGTTTGTATTGCTTCACTGTAAGTACAGATAGATTAAGGGTTATATGTAAATTTTCATATTCATGAAGTTTAAGAAAAGATTAAAATTAAAATCCCTACTCTACGTTAAATTTCTGTTAGATGTAAAAGTAAAGTTTTGATTAAACTATATACATTATGGGTGTACATTTTTTATCCTGGTTTTCCTTTGGCTACAATACTAGTTTGTTGGAAATACTTCTGATCAATAAAATGTTGATACTACTAGCACATATCTCACTGACCAACCTATTATCGATATAATCTGTCGCTCATCACTATTTAAAAGAATATGAGAAAAGCATACGATTTTATAATTTGTGTTAGGGCAAGAAAACAACATAATTGGATCGGATATATTCTTATTGTGGATAGCTTTGTTTAAAGTTAAATGTAATAATATAAATAGTTTAATAGTCAATACATG
>NW_013528137.1:2456167-2458860 GCF_000836215.1 Papilio polytes | reverse complement strand
GCTTTCATATTGAAAGACAAGTCCTCGTGCGTATCCTGCCAAAAGGCGCGTGCTGTCATTATTATAAGCTAAGCATGTCACAGCGCCACAATTTTCATTGGCATCACAAACCCATCTTAAGGTTTGATCTTGAAATGACAGTATGTGGCCATGAGCTGTTCCTACAGTGGTCTTCCCAGTAAATCCGACACTGAGGGCTGTCGCTGCTCCAGCTAATGACCTTTCCTGTAATAGCAAAAAAATTAAATCCCTATAATTTTGATCAAGAAATGTATGATCAGACCTGCCTTAACTTTAAAAGTAAATTTGAATCAGGCAATAGATCTTAGGTTGTGCATTTTTTATTCTCTTTCTTGATCTAATCTCTTTTAGATTGCAACTTATCTCATTATACGGTAATATAAAAATAAATACATGTTGGAATTGGGTCTTTCCCCCCGACATCATTGCTACCAGGTCTTGGTTTCGTGGGCGTCATTTGGGTGAAGTGTGAGCATCAAAACACTAGAGACACGGATTAACACAATATATTTCGGAATCTACACTTATCACATAGCAAATCAACAACACCGATCGAGCAGCGGGATCGTGGCACCGTTTTTATTTTTACTACACTACTCTCCTCAATCGACTCGCCACTTTGCTAACACGCACCACAACATGTCACTACAAACGCCGCCCTCTAAGCACTGAACTGCGCCTCGACCCCGCTCGAGCTAATAAGGGCCACTCGAGGCGCTTGCTCTGCTCTCATTGGTCGTATGCAAGTTGATGTACTTGTAATTTTAAAAAGAACTAAATACAAATGACATCGAATTTCTACTTTTGAGAAAAAAGGAATTAAATCTATAATATCATCTTAAGCAATATCAAAACGTAAGACAATAACATTTGTTACACATAAAGCAACAATGAATT
The DNA here is from genome assembly GCF_000836215.1 of Papilio polytes. NCBI lineage: Eukaryota > Metazoa > Arthropoda > Insecta > Lepidoptera > Papilionidae > Papilio > Papilio polytes. Next base: position 2,457,942 of record NW_013528137.1, on the reverse strand, counting down.
TGTAGCTTCCTGCGACATATATATATGACATATTATATAAAAAAATAGTGCACCTCCAGCTACAGAATCCCGACTCTAACAAGTGGTCAGGGCTGAAGAGATAAGAACCTCCTCACTAAGTGTGTGGGTTTTCTCTACATTTATATTAAATTATAAATAGAAAATAGTTTACTAAAAACATCCATTCTGATTTTTTATTGATATTCTTTAACATAAAAGGTTCAATGGCTTTCTATCCGCATATTATGTTTACAGATAACAAATAGTGGAATGTTAATCATAACATGCACAGGGCATCACTGTTCTATCTGATCTGTTCTATGTATTTGTACTACCTCTGTTTTTTGTGCCCAATTAATTAAAATAATTGTTTTATATGCCTACTATCTGTTACTTGCGACTTCGCCCATGTGACATTAAAAAAAATAAATAAAAAGGCCTATGACTTACAGATATGTGCATGCAAGTCACTACTTGCATGGAGATGAGAGCTACCAAGATATATGAAAACTATAACAAGAACCTTTTATCAAGCAAACTATTTATATCTTGAAGATGTTACTTCATTATTGTCAATAATATAAATGAAGCATTAGACACAGCTAATATAACTCATGCAATATATTGCACAGTATCATACTAAATATTAATAAAATATATTTTGCATTAATTGTAAATGTACCTGAGCCTGAGTTAACTGTTGAGATATAGCTTGCAGAAATTCCAGTTGAAGCGCCGAGCAGGTCATTGGTTCTTTGAAATTTTTGTCATTGTCTTTGTCATTGTTATCATCAAATCCACCATCTTCCGCAGACAGAGCTTCTGCTAAAGTAGGAGCTTCACTTGCAGGCAAAGCATATTCAACTTCATCAAGCTACAAATAAAAGTTTTTACATTTGTCGTACACATTTAGAAAAAAATATACACTAAATCTAAAGACCTAACTTTTTTGTTTACCTCTTCAAAATCGATATAGTGCAGACTTTCGACTGATTCTAAATCGGAATCTAGCAATGATTGAATTGACGGTGTTTTCAACAAATCCATTGTTTTTTTCTTATTTAATTTAATTACACACACATCACGAAGAACACTTCAAATCCAATCGATATATACTAACAATATTTGTTTATTTTTATAGTACATTGATAGAAAAGTTATGTTATAATATAATATTAATATATAAATTCATGATCAAGATTAATATCCAACCGGAATTTAACCACAGATTACAGAGGTGTATTGTTGTATAGTGCCGCAAGGATGTTGTGGCACCTTGTTGACATTGACGGGAAGGCGTCTCTGAGCATTTAGTGTTACCAGCAAGGTAATATGTCCACATTAAAAGGAAATTCTTTCCTGTTGAAAACGAAAACGCAAATTGTCAAAGAAGTACTTGTACCTTACAGTGTAACTAGAAAATTCTCCAAAATTTGTTTGTCGATTAGAAGACTCTATAGTTAAAGAATCTTTGTAGCAAACTTTTAGCAATGTACTCTTTTGAGATAGTTAGGAAAGAAATAGTCTTAAAACATAATAGAAATTGTCTTACTTGGCGCTTGTCTACAGAATAATAGAAATCAGAAAAAATTGTTTGTTGTTTACATTTAACGCACAATACAAACTATGTGGTATGCCCCGTGGTTTGAACGAAACGATGCGGTATAAAATCATCAGACAGCCAGTTTCCTCTTCACATCGACTTGGACTTAACCACCATAGCCCAACACCTGAAGCAGGCGTCGCGTCGTTATTTTGACTCTGCCGTCGGTCAT
>NW_013528137.1:2438006-2455580 GCF_000836215.1 Papilio polytes | reverse complement strand
AGCGCCATCTGCGCTGGGCCACCTCAAGCCCGGTGAATCTGTAAATGCCTCTTCAAGGCAAACAGTGACAAATCAGTCACAAAAAAAAAAGCCAGTTTCTTGTTACCTTTCCGAGTAGACAATTTCTTTATTACGTAAGTAAATAAGTATGTTGAAAACCAAAATCCTTGTATATTTTGTAATGAACCAGTACTTCCAGTTGCACAAAACACATCACAACTGAGGGTTCGGTCACTGCAATTTGAAATGAATAGGTAATAAACAACTATCAAAAAAATATTTATAAGTCAATTATTGTTTAACAATTTTTTGAAATTACAAAACCAATCATATTATACATGCGTCGCCTTGAGAATAGGGAATTTCTTGAGTTCACTAATGGTATCACATTTTAGTTGCAACAGACACAAAATGATTCATATTTACAAATGTAATTACTGGACACCCTACTACTTTTCCGCGATAAAAATATCTCCCACTTTGTAAAAAAATCTCTCTGGTACTACTTTTAAACACTTTCATCACTTCTTTTCCTGGAATAACATTTAAAAAACCACACAAAAAGCTGAAAGTAATGACGCGAAGTGAACTGACAAGCTGTGTCACTAATACTCTGACATTACTTTTATTTTTCAACTATTGCCGGGTGCCAAAAGAATCATGTACATCTGTAGCTGTTATGTCTATATTGTACACTAGCTGTTGCCCTGCGACTTCGTCCGCGTGGTATTAGAAAACATACGTACTATTTAAATAACAAAAACTGCGTATCCCTCGGGAAACGGACATTTCTCGGGGATGAATCTTATCCCATGTGTACTTCAGACTTTGTTTTATATCTGTGCCACATTTCAATAAGATATGTCGAACCGTTGCAGAATGATCGAGTAAACATTAAAAAACTGAATTTATCAATCCCACGGGAAGCGTAACTATTCCCGGGATAAAAAGTAGCCTATTTCTTTTTCCAGATTATGCTCTAAACCTGTGCCAAATTTCATGGAGATCCGTTCAGCAGTTTAGGCTACAAACGCTAACAAACATCCATCCATCCATCGCAACTTTTGCTTTTATTTATATAATATATGATTATGATTACTTTGATATCGGTATCAGCCGAGATATGTAGGCAGTAATATTTCTACGTAGGGCTTTTTACATTTTTACCATAACAAATGACAATTGAACGTATAGTAATGTTTAATGTAACACACCCGTAAATTTTAAGGTTATTACAAATATTACCGTTACAAATAATTTCAATTTTAACGATAACCGGCGACATGGTGCAATTCACCCTAAATAATAAACTACCGATCTTGCGGTCGAGAATTCGAATCCCGCCATTCGAGTATTGTCGTGAACCATATCATAGCACAACCTTTTTCTAGCTTACCTAGAATGGTAAAAGGAGATATTAATAAATTACATTTACATTACATTAATTAATTAATGTTAATTATTACATTAATAACAAAGTAACATTTTAACGAAAAACAGAACAAAATTTACTATTAAGTCAAAACCATGAGAATCACTGCTACATAAAAGTCTCCCTTCTCTCTCCTGTGGAACCTGAAGTTCTGGAGCACGCGGTTCCAGTAACCTCAATATCTCCGAGAGTTTACGTCGGAGGAATCCGCTGAAGGTAAGGACAGAGGTCGATAAGGCGTTTCTGATAATATGTAGCACCATATACTTTGAACACATCTTACCACTTTCTACAATTTTTAAACGCGAAGCACTTAAAAAGTCGACTGTTTCGGTCGGCGGTAACGGAAGATTTTTTGCAACCCTAGTTCATAGGCTGATTGTTCACGAAACCATGTGAATGTGAACACCGTGTTTAATATAACTCTTTTGCGATCCTTGTCGAGACGGTTAAATGGGATTTTGAATAAAACTTCTCAAATTTCATATACTTTATTTGTTTTAATGATATGTTTACCAAAGTTATTTTAATCAGGTTCTAATTAAAGTAGCTTTGGTAACCTGAATATTGATAATTAAAAGCTAATAAGATTACAAACATAAAAAAAAACAATTGTGTAGCATTTTTAATTTTTGTGACAACAATTTGAAATTTAACTCTGGTCCAGAAATGTGTACAGAGAATATGCAGATTTCACAATCTGAAAAAAAAAACAATACAATGGTAGAGCATAGTACAAGTGTTGCACGAATTGGCCGGCTTTTCCGGTGTACTACCGCGACCATAAACAGTTGTCAAGTGGCCACATAAAAGGAAATGCGTCTATTCGGACTAGATGGGACGAAGGAGGGGGATTTAGTGGGGACGTGGACATAGAGGTAGATTAGAATATTTTTATTGATCATCCTTAATTTGGAACTATTATTGTATTAGAAATGCAATTCTCACAGATATAAAAGTATCAAGAGACATAGGCACGACGTATGCAATGCAGGGTGCCACGGGCTGGTAGCAGCGCTCCATCATGATGAGCAGCGGCCGACGCAGCCGCGGCGACAACGCCGTCCAATCTGATTCGTAGATTGATTGGTTCACGAACTCACTCTGTGTATTCATGAGGATCTATAAGAATCTGACATTACTTTGTTTCCACTCTCCAACGAACATACATACCTCAACTTTAAGTTGCGTTCCGTAATAGCAAAAGAGAAATAATTGTAATAACACGCAGCCTAAATATGCAATCATTGTCACAAACTCTGCTGACATCACATTCAACTGAAAATAAACTTTATTATGTTAACTGCCTTATTTAGTTACTTATAACGATTCGATAGAAGGAACATACGCCAATTATCTTGTAAACAGTCATACTGATGATCCAGCCTATGACTAAGAATTGCAGAACCATTGAAGATCCAAACACAGATTCAACTTCATCGACCAACCTGGGTATTGAAAAAATATTAATCTACCGCACTCGGAGTCCATGGTAATGCTACCCCGTGGCTCAGATATATCACACTTGTACTAAAATTCTTCCTTATTGTACTTTGAGTGTGTCAGTAAGCAAAAATATGTCTATAGCAAAACCAATAAATGGTGTGTCTTACCATACAATAAGTTGTTGGCGTTTAATGCACATGATCAATCGTTTGCGGAACAAATTTTCAAATTGTGAACTCTCTACATCTCTGTATATTTTTACTTCAAATTTATCATCATCTTCATCGTTGGTTTCATCTTCTGTATCCGCTAGATGCATGAAATTGTATCTTAACATTTGCAACTGTAGTTGCGCTTGCATGTAGAAGCCAACTGTGATGCAGTCCATAGCTACCATAGATATTGATATCCAATGCACCATGATCGTATTGTATGCGACCACAAATAAAAACCTGAACAATATACTTTATATTTATTTATTACTTCAATACTTTAGATTGACATTACTTTAGCTTAGCATAAGCCATCAGTTTGATGAAAGAAATGCCAGGTCCTCACAAAGTACCAGAATGTAAATGTCTATTAATGAGTTCCGTCTGGTCAGAGGTCTTAAAATTTATTTACTCCTCCAACATTAATTCCTTATACAGCATAACATCTTGGAAAATTTAACATATAACCATTACCCTATAGAAGCTACGGATAGGTCGCTTGTTCTTTTGTTCAACACTGGCTTGCATTTTATCATTAATCAAAGCACAATGAACATGGAGCAATCCAACATAGGTACTTACGTTGGAAGTTTATCGGTGCTGAATGGCCAATACATGGGAAAGCGAACTTCTTCACCTAAGAATCGAGTCATTAGTGGATACATCATCCACATGGCGGAGCAAACGATCCCAAAGCCCTGGTATGCTCGGAACAATCGCTTCATCTGCGCAGCATTGCGCATTATGAGCTCCTCGTGCCGTTTACTATTTGGTGCAAATACTGGTCCTGTAATGGTTCGGACGCGATAAACGTATTAAGTCGGCGCTAAAAATTTTACGGAATGATACTATTTCATGTTCACCCTAAAATTCTCTCTTCTCCTACACTTTTACTACACCACAAGTACGTTAAATTATCTTTAAGTTATTGAAATGAACTGTGTTTTGTTGATAATTTTCACCCAATTTGAATTTATTTGTCTAAATAATTTTGACAGTCACCTTCTCATCACCTTTTCTTATTTCTCACCTTTTATAATTTCAACAATATGTTTTATGCGAGTCCTTCGTACATTGAAAATCATCAGTTTGCCGAGCGAGTTCAAAAGTGTTAACAACACGTATAAGGTATCGACTAATTCTGAGACGTTGTCCTGGATCTGAAAAACGAAGAAGTAGTTTTTTTGAAGGTAAATAACAGGGACACGATTTTTTACAAGAAATTGAGCGGACATGGTAATCGAGCACAACTGTCTCACTTTATTTAACAATCATTATTTATCTATTTATTTATTTATATGAGTATACGCAACAGCTAGTTTAATCACATAATTACATAGGAAATTATAACAAGTATACACAAAACCGATAAATTAGCCAATAGGTGCATAACTACATTGTCAGAAACAATTTATTAAGGTTAAAATTTAATTTATTAATTTATTAATGCGTTTAAACTAATTAATGTAACTAAAATGCACTTACTTGATACAGCCATATGAGATGTTGTGTAAAAAATGTACAATAGTAGACAGTCACAAATATCCGATAGAAAAGATGTAAAGATTCCTGCATTTTTGATGTCGGCGACATAACTTTGTAAAATCCAAGAATTACCAAAAAATTAAAATGGGTTTTGGAAGTCTCGAAATTATCCTTCATAGTTCTGAATTTTTTTGACCGACTTTCCAAAAGAAGGAGGTACTCAATTCGTCTGTGTGTTTTTTTTAATTACAACCAATCTTCTATTTCTATCTCTATGATGTTCCAATGATTTCTAAAGTAGAGTAAATTATAAAAAACTATGCTAATTTGTTGCTCAATTAGGTAATTCAATATACATAGGGTGTTTTCTCAAAACGTAGTTACTTTTAAAATTTTAAACACAAGAGGGGCTACTGTCTCTCATGCCAATAGAACGCTTAGAAGAAATAGAGCTAGATCGATTTGGTTTTTTTCTTTTTTTATAACATAAAGTGGCAAACGAGCAAGCGGCCACCTGAAGCCGCCAAAATGGCGAAGCGGCCGCTGCCCATAGACATTCGCAATTGCAGATGCGTTGCCTACCCTTTATTAAAAGAGGAGAAGATGCACATACAGAGGATGTTTGCCCTTCCTATGCATCTCCTCCTCCGTCAAATCCACTTCCCCTTTCATCCTCTCCTTAAAATTGCTTCCATTTCACGCCTGTCTTCTGTGTGGTCGTGGTATTACACCGGGCGTGCCGGCCCATTCGTGCTAACATGTTAAAGCGGGCACTACCACTGTACTGGTTTTTTGATTTACATCTATAAATAGGTTATATTTAAGCGCATTTCTGATTTCTGTAACAAAAATAGCAGCAGCTTACTAAACATGTTAAATCGTATCACTAATTTTTCTTGACAGGTCAATTTAAGGCTTAGTCCGGATATACCTATATAAAATAATTTTACGTCTACTCTCCTATATATCTAATATGGAAGTGGTAATTTTCTCAATTGATCTATTACTCGCTTATAATATTAGCAATTATGTATCAACGAGTTTATCTAATAAGCAGTTAGTAATCTATAGCGCATAACTTGGATGTATTAAACTTAAGTTTTTACAAACACATGTTCTGTCACAAGAATTATCAAATAGCAATTAGTTATAAGTGACATTGCAGTGCAGATAATAAAACAAAAGTTATTGACTTATGTTTTTAATTGCCACCCACTTTTTCTATTACGATTAACAATCTCAACGCCATCGACTTAGAACCCGAGTACATTTTAATCTCCAGATAAAGAATAAATATATTTAGATGCTTAACAATATATTCAATAACACCATCATGCCTAATTCGTTAATTGTAGGTGCCGCCACCTACAACCCAATCGCGCTCGGTAAATTTCGACGTGATCACCGCAGACCTAGGCACGTTCTTGATTTCCAAGACTATGCAATAACAATCGCTCAGGCTAGGATTAAACATCTACGCAAACAGACAAAAAGCCGTAGTCGCTGTCGACTACGGCAATCATTCCCGCGATACAGCGTCATAGCAGGCAGGTTTTCTCCTATCAATGATAGAAGCGTTGCTGGAGTTTCCTCCGCCACTTCTTCTCCCAGCGCTAACGCTTTTCGAAGTGGTAGTAATGTTAGACGTATTAATATTAATCACATAGCAGCATCCGATCAAGTCGAGGGTCGGCCCTCTCGTGTGCCCTTGTGCCTAGTCACTCCATGGAGCGTCCACCGAAGCGATCTAAGAGCTCGGTGGCCTCCCAATCCGGTGATAATAACGAAGGGTCATCATAAAGAAAAAAAAATATTATATGAATTAATAGAAACAAAAACAATCATACTAAATTCAAGTATTATAGATTAATTTGGGACTCTAAAAATGTTTTTTTACATTTTTTAACTGGATGTGACGGAATTTGTATTATTGGAGGAGGGAGATCGTTCCAGACTTTGGAAGTCGCGTACTTAAACCCACCTCTAAAGCCGACTGTACTATGTTTTGGAATGCTTAACTTATTTTGCATAGTAGCTCTTGTGAGATGAGCTGCAGTGTCTTTCTTCCACCTTAATTTGTCAAAAAGATATCTCCGGCAATGGGTCTTAATAATCTTATGTACCATATTAGAAAAGTGCAGTACACGACGACCGGACATTTTTAATATGCAGCATTTATTATAATACGGAGTGACATGTTCCCGACGTGGTATATCATAACAAAATAGTAGGCATGCGTTCTGCTTACGTTACGTGTATTCTGTTAGTGATGGTACGGGATTGGGGTGGAATTGGGGTTGAAGTCAATCCATCAGTATGTGACCTTAAGCTGGCCAGGTGTTACTTAGATGCTTCTGCATAAGAAATACAGTTTTGGGCCATTGATAATTTTATTTGCTTTTGTCTTTTAAATTCTGGGCAAGTTTTACTTGTAGCAAAATGATTTCCCCTGTATAAACAACATACTAGATGTTCTTCTTCCATGTTGCAAGACTTTGCACTATGATTGTAGCCACATTTATAACACTGCGGTCTCGATCGACATTGAAGTTTTGTATATCCAAAACGACAACAATTGTGGCATTGATTAGTTGGGAATGTATACAGGTCAACAGGCAAAGCATTTTTTATAAAGTTAAGCTGGCGCTTGACCACGATCCCACCGACTGAGAGTCAAGATGTGGTAGAAAGATGGTACACGCTACCCTAATAAATACTAATTCGCTCTTTTCTTGAAGTCTTCTACGTCATATTTGGATGGAAAAACCGACGCTGGCAACTTACTCCAAACCTTTGTAGTACGCGCAAGGAACGATGACTCATATTTCTACGTAGGCTTTCTACATTTTTACCATAACAATTGACAATTGAAAGTATAGTAACGATTAAGTAATGAATCTAAATTGACTGACAGCTACAATTAAGGAGGTTTACTATTTTCAAGGGATTATTTCGTGTACTGTTTTTTTGAGAATACTTTGTTTTTAGTGTATTTTGTTTGGAAGTCGGTTTTGTTTTTTTTAATTAACAGTTATTTGTTCATTATCATTATTAGGAGTTGATGATTAAACATTTTCACAATTGCAGTCTGAGGAATTTCCGTCAACTGCACCATTAGATCCTTTTTTTCCTTTATTTATTACTATTACAAATTTTAGTTTGCCGTACAACTTTGCGTTTTCGACTACTGTTTCCAACCAACGACCAAGCAGTATCCGTACGGCTTTCACTTAAAGTTACATTGCAAGGCACATCCAGAGGGCAGGTGCCCCCAGCATCTGGCGGCTCATTCATTTGGAATTAACAAACCTACCAGAAGTCGCCTTTTATGAAAATACATACAAACATAAATGGATATATACAATAATGATGTTACTTTCTCCGCTGATCTCTTATTAAATTTACGATAAAAAAATTTTAGGAGCCGAAAAAAACACTGGGCAGGTGTTTTTTTTTCAGAAATTCCCGCGTTTTTTCTCAGATGTCATTTTCAAACATCAATTTTCAAATAATGTTGCCCTTTCTTTCATGGTAGTGTTTGATTCGCATCCGATTTGTGGAATCGTAACGTTTGCATAGGTAGATACCAATTTTCTTGAATTTGATTTAATTGTAAATCAATTTATCTTTACAAATAGGTATCTTAATATTATTTATCCACAAAAACTTCATAAATAATTTCATTACTGTATGTTTCTGTATCTGTAATCTTTACCCATCTGAGGCATCTCTAGTTCCATAGAGGAATGTAGAGGAATGTTAAATAAGATGCTTATATGCTCTTTGATAAGTGAGTGCAAGTGAGTGAAGTTATTGGTTGGCGAATAATAAATATTGAATATCGTTGAATTTCCTTAGTATTGGTAACGCCGTAACGCCATTAAAAGATTTATTTATTAAACTTAAATCCGGAACCATTGAAGCTGTTTATTTAATCAGTAAGTCGAAGATTTTGCAGTTTTAGAAGTAACGAGTATAGGATCTGAAGTTTTTGCTGCGACGCCATTTTGTGAATGGTACATTGGCTATTCAGAAGTACATGACATATTTAAGTTTTATTTTATACACATAAAATGTCTGAAAACACACCCAAAGAGCCCCCTTTACCGAATATGGATATGTGGATGTCTAATCCAAATATGTGGATGTATGGTATGCATCCTCCATACAATGGATATCACGGTGGAATGTATCCGCCGTTTTACAACAATCAGTATTATAATACCATGCGTCCTAATGTTGGTTTTCATAATAATGATCATCATCAAGGAAATTTTGTCCATCCTAATTTCTCTAAGCCTCCGCCATCCGCACCTCTTCTTGGAATGTCCCCTTTTGACACCAATCGTCCATTTTATTCTCAACCAATCAGATTTAATCTTAACAATAATAGAAAATCGGCACCTATTCCTCCTAATGAGAATCCTCTCCTTGTAAATAATAATGCAAAGAAAAAGCGTAAGAAAGGCAATAAGTCAAATGACGAGGCAGAAACAGATGAATTACCTCCTCTGCCAGATCATCCTCCGCCATTGCCCCCATGTCCACCTCCAGACCTTCCGCCTCCTCCTCCTCTTGAAGTACCATTACCTCCCCCTTTAGCAACAGAAGATATACCTGAGCCATTAGAAGAAAAAAATCATGTGGATAATAAGGAACAGGAATTAAATGAAAATGAACAAGATAATTCTATGTTCTCACATTCTTCCAAAATATGTCCAACAGCAAATGGGACATGGCCTGAAAATTTAGAAAGGTATATTAAAAGGTGTTATGAAAAATGTAGAACAACTTTTGACCGTGACCAAATTGATATATGTTTAAAGGGACGTATTACAGCAGCTGCAAATAAAGATGAAATATGGACCAGGAATTGGGATGAGGAACCAATTCCAAGTGTCCACAGTGAACGTAATAACTTGTCAGTTAAGCCCGTTAAGGGCTCATTATCTTTATATCAAAAAGCAGAGAGCCTTTCAGATAGTAAGCCCAAGTCAGGTCCGGCAAGCAGAGGTTACAGTGCACACAAGAGCCCACAGCAGAGACGTCGGCGTCACTCCAGAAGCAGATCTAAATCTAGAAGTCCAAGGAAACATACAAGGTAGGTTTTCTGATTTTTATGGATTTACAATGTCCATCAACAACCACTTGTCTTTACTAACTTTTTTTTTAGTACATCTTCAACATCCAGCGATGAATTTGAAGATAAGAAGATTTTAAAAAATAAGAATCGGCAGAAAGTAAAAGATAGATTGTCATTGGATCAGAAGAAAACAAACAAATTTAACAAAAATGGCAAGAAGAAAAATTTCAACCAATTTGTTGTTGAGCATGTACAGGTTAATGCAGAGAAATTACAGAAGCGTGCTGAAAGGTTTGCAAACACAAATGTACCTAGTGTTGCTAGTTCTATACAGATTAACAACTGTAAAATGGATCCTAGCCCAAAGAGGCCATTTGTTCAGGATACTGAAGGAGATTATGAGCTAAATAATGTACATATTGTGGGTACATGCTCTGATATTGAAAAGTCATTTTTGAGATTAACCAAAGCTCCTGAAGCATGTGAAGTGAGACCAGTCTCTATTTTGAGAAGTTCACTTAAAAATGTTAAAGAAAAATGGATAGAGAGACAGGATTACCGATATGCTTGTGACCAGCTTAAGTCTATAAGACAGGATCTAACAGTAAGTTGTCAAATGTGTACCAATTTTATATACATAACTTTCTAATATAATATGTATAGATTTTTTTTAGTAGCTAAATACTAACTTTGTCCTCTTATTTGAATATTATTATTTTAATTATTTAAACCATGTAATTGGATATTTTAATGCTGCAGGTTCAAGGTGTGAGAGATGGTTTTACTGTAGAAGTGTATGAAACCCATGCAAGGATAGCATTGGAGAGAGGTGACCATGAGGAGTTCAATCAGTGTCAAACACAACTGAAAATGCTGTATGCAGAGTTACCTGATTGCAGAGCCAATGCTGCTGAATTTACTGCATATAGGATATTATATTATGTGTTTACAAAAAATACACTAGGTAAATAAAAATATTGTTATATCTTATGTTACTAGTATTATGCCAAAGTTTGAATGGTTGGATTGATGTTTGTTACTATGTATTCTGATTGGCTTAACAGACTTTGTTAAAACTTTGCACAGATTTAAATCATAGTCTGAAAGAATACATAGGCTACTAATGAAGTTTTTTTTAATAACATGTGGACAACAGTGGGAATTAACATTCACTGTCAACAAATGTTGAAAAGAGATTTCATAGACCTTTTTTGAATAACAATTATTTTGTTTTAGATCTGACAACAATATTCCAGTTTCTTACAAAAGAGGACAGAGAAAATGAATGTATTAAACATGCCCTACATACTCGGTGTGCCTGGGCAACAGGGAATCTGCATAAATTCTTCTTGTTGTACAAAACAGCTCCCCTGATGGCGGGATATCTCATGGACTGGTTTGTGGAGAGGGAGCGGAAACAATATATGAAATACATCATAAAGTCGTATGTCAATTTTAATTTAATATTACATAACACATTCTCATATTTTCAAATCATTTGGAAATTTTGACTTAACACCATCATCAACATATCACATTAACAAACACATTAACTTATTTGTGTTAATGACTATACTTCAAATAATAATATTTTTCATATAAATTTAAACTATTTGGTGCGGGTATTCTTTTAGTAATTAGTAGGCATTTTTTGATAAAATAAACTATATACAGAGCATAATAAACTATTACTTAATGCTATTACTCAAAATTTATAATTCAATGTTTTCTTGGTAATATTAGAATAGTACTCCTAATAAGGTAATAATAAAACATATACATAAGCATGAAAATATTTATTTTTAACAATGGTATGAAGAAGAGAAAATGCTAACTGACTATTCTGTGTAATGATTCAGTGTGTATGAACTATTAATGTTGGTGCAGAAAGTGTGAATGAAGATATGTTTGTCATTTTCAATTATTCTTTTAGTTTGATATATTACAGAAATTACTGGACTAGTTTCGATTTTCCTTATTCTTTACCTTACTGCTGAGTAATAAAAAAATAAAAAAAAACCTTAGTTGTATTTATATTTAACTTGCATTTAGCTAAATTCGCTTTAAAATATTTTTTTTGCAGAAATATGGTAAAAATAATTATTTTTGGTAATTAGTTAAGGAAGGTTGATGAAAGGAGATGCTTTCAGGATATATTCTCCAATTACTTGCCAGCCATGCTGGATTTGTTTATTAATATTATTTTGTATGTCCAGCTACAGGCAGTCAGTTCCTGTGGACTTCATTGTTCGAGAGCTGGCGTTTGAGTCTACTTCGAAGGCCTTAGAGTTCTTAAACAAATTTTCGTTAATATACACTGGCAGCAATCAAACCGAACTAGATTGCAAGGCCAGCCTCCCAGCTATTGCGAGTATTTAACATTTTCTGTTTGTTAGCCCTCCTGTTATAGTAGCATGGCGCTGCGCAGTCATGTAACTGCCACACGGTAGCGGGTGTCCTCAGTCCGGCGTGCCCACACACTCAGCTTTGCTTGTCGGTCTCTCTTGGATGCAGCACTAAACTTCGCAATAAATTAATCTTGCGGAAGAAGAGCACCGTGAATTACTTCTCATACAATACGCTACAACAACACCATGCTAGAAGAATGTAATTGGCATTACAAAAATCAGGAGGTATTATTCATAATAAGACAGTTTTAAGTGACTTGAAGAAAGTGTGCAGTTATAGCAGAATAGACTGAATGTAAATAATCAATTTCTCTCTGCATAATATTTTAATTTTAATGAATTCTTGTACAGTAATTATTGTCTAAGGTTATGTTTTTAGATCATATGATTGTAATGAATTAAATTTGAGTTTTTTAAATAGATTTTTTTATTACTCTAAAACCTTGCCCCATGACAAATGATAAATGAAGTTTTGTAATGCTATGTATATTTTTTGTACATATAGCAAAAATTGTCCTACCGTAATGTACTGGTGGACCAGATTTCAACTAGACTGGTCATGTTATAAACATTGGTTAAAGTTTTAGGCTAGTCTTCTATCTTCTCACGGTTGGGACCAAGTTAAGACTAGGAAATGTTTGTAGATATTCTATATTTATAATAACTTGACCAATGCCCACGGTATAAATGCATTCAATTTCAAAGAAAAATATACATAATGTGTAAAAATTAGAATATACAATTTAATACTCATAAAAGAATGACGGACATAGGGTCACTTAACAGTTTGAGGTTACGCTGTTTAATTATAAACTAGCTGTTGACCGCGACTTTGCCCCGAGAACTTTAAAAAATACAAAAATATGGCTTGTTACAGATGACGTAGCTTTCTAATGGTGAAAGAATTTTTAAAATCGGGCCAGTAGTTTTCGAGTTATTTTATACATACAAAAATATAAATCTTTCCTATTTATTACATTAGATGTAAAAAAATATAGATCGCTTTTTTCTGGTCACACTATTCCAGGTTTGTCACTTGCTGTCGTCAGTAGCGTCACTGTCAGTGTCATTTAACATTGTTTTCACTTGGTGTTTTTTTGACAAAACAATGTAATTGTAAATATACCAATAAGTAAAAACAATCCTTTTAAGGTTTTAATCTTAAACTTTTCTAAAAATTTTCACTTATACATCAAAGTGTAAATATGGATAAATTAACTGTTATATCAGGAACTTTGTTCATGGCAGCAGATGTTTTTGCTATTGTAAGTCTGGCTATGCCAGACTGGATAATTACTGATGTAGGAGGTAAGATTGTTACATACCACTTTATTAAGATGCAAAGGAATATTACATACATAATTTTATTTGTAGGAGATACTCGTCTTGGCTTAATGTGGTCTTGTATGACCCTCTACAACAGACCCCAAGTCTGTTTTACACCTGACCTTCAACCTGAATGGCTTTTGGCGCTAATATGCATCCTTATTGGATGTGTTTGCATAACAAGTACTGTTATTCTTTTAGCATCAAGTCATTTTGATCGTAATGTCATTCCATATGCAAGATGGGTTGGATTTGCTGCCAGTAAGTTTTTGTACCTATTTAAAATTATATTGAATTACGTTAACATCGCTAAACATGACTTGATATCACCCCGAGTACTTAATCTGAACCTAAGTGACACTAATGTTTCTATTAATATTACAGTGGTGGCATTTTGTCTTGCTGCAGTCATTTTCCCCATGGGCTTCCATGTGGATGAAATTGGTGGCCAGCCATATCAACTACCCAACAGTCACCAAGTTGGTATATCTTACATATTGTTTGTGCTGTCTCTATGGATAACTGTAATATCTGAGTTATTTGCAGGAAAAGTCTGTTTACCTCATTTTTAAGTATTAAGATAAGATTAAGTTTTTTCTTCTGTGAAATTTTATTTAAGAAATCTAAAAGTTATAAATAATCCAGATGTATAGTTTTTAGAATCTCTTTTAAAATAAGTGATTATAAATAATGAAGCTTGTTATTCATACATTAGGGGTAAATAAAAAGTGTAATAAATGATTTAAACATTTTTAAAAGTGTCTTATTTATTTTTTTTTATACATTTTTACTAACCTGCTACACACCTTCAGTTTAAACTGAACAGTTCACTTGTATAGCTAATTTTTAAGTGTAGACAAAGCTGAGGACTGTTCATATGGTTAACCGACAGTTATTATTTTGCTTACAGATGCAGTACTGCATATGTGCAGTTAAAACTGAAGTTGTGTAGTAGGCTTTAGTGTGTTATGTAACTAAAAACTGTGATTGCATCCTCTTTTATAGATAAAAATTAAAACACATTTTAGTCACAATTTCTGTTTATTGAAATTCTTTGCTATTAAGAATAGAAACATAAATAGATACAATATGTCGTAGTCCATTATTCGCGCCAGTTCATCATTATCTATTGAATAAACTATATATAGTTTAACTTTTTTTTTCAGTTTTACTCATTTTGAGCATATTATTGCATATATCGAGGTTAATAAATGAATAATATCTAAGTATTATATAACTTTTCGGTAATAATTATAGATCCCTTAAATATTTTTTTTCCATAAAGCAAGTTATGTCGTAATAATCAGTAAGTTTATGCGCGTTGTATGTCAGTATATGTTCGTAGTTATGCGGGAGCCGAGCTGTTGGCCGTGTTACTGGTTGAGTTGGAGGCATTATCATCGGGTTCGTCGATCTGTAGCCATGGCATTCGCTTTTGCAGTTCTTGTCTGTAATTAAAATAATATTACTGCTTGAGGGCTGGACTCTTGAGATGCGAGCTTTATCCTCGAGTAAGGGTTTGTCAGTTTAAAATACAAAACACTAAATTTTTTAATGGTTTCAAATCTTAAAACAAAAAAATATTACGTCATGCATCAATATTACAAGTATCACTATAGAATATAATCTGTAATGAATTTTATTTACCTGTATTTCGGATGGCTGATGGCATAAACCCAAGGGTCGATACAGGCGACACCCTTGCATGCAAGGGCGGGTATCATTGTTACCTAGAATAAAATAAAATCATAAAAATATGGCTGTAGTTTTTAATATCCAGTAATAGTCCAGTAATAGTTACCCCTACTACGGAAGAATACTTTTTGTGCATTTCTCTAAATATACAAAATTAAGACTTTTGATTTTCGATCACGAAATTCTATTGATTATTTCGTTTTCTAGCAGTACAATGTAACAACTGATTAATTAATTTATCACAATAATTTTGGTAATGAATTCAATTGATTACCCCCGGTGTTAAAAGATTCTGGTCTCCAAAGGCCCCGATGAGCGACATGACGCCGTAGGGAGTCCACGAGGCGACGTACAGGAAGCAAACAGTGAGCGCTGCCTTTGCGATGCGTATCTCCGCAGACTCCGCAGCCGCGTTTTGATTCGACCTCAAGGAATCTACGTTCATTTTCTTCGCTTGTTCTCTGTTTCACATCAAAAGTTAATATTTACAACAATTTTACTTACTCATAAAAAACTTATGTCTGATAGTTAGTTGGCCGCTAGTAATATTTAATCCAAGTTTCCACTGCCCATACACTAATGAAAGCAAGAAATTGCAAACATGTTTGGTTTTTTAAATAAAGTTGGACAATTTAAACGTAAAATTAAAAGCCCGCACTTAAAAACTCAATCATATTGTTAATTTTTCGGTACTTATTTTCAACTATCAAGCGTAAATATGGATATTTACCTTAATGCGGCTTCATGTGCAAACACTTGTTTTACAATACCGCTGTAGAAGTACAAGATGGCGGTCATGGGGAAAATGTAGACGCAGACAAACATGCACCCCACGAACAGTTTGTTATCAAATGTCGCGGTGAGGTAGTCGAATGTACAAGATGTCAGAAAACCCTCTGAAATGCATCGTAATATTAATACTTATAAAAACATAATAATTATTAAAAATATAACAACTTTGACATCTTATCATAACATATCAACTTCATAATTCGTTTTTCTTAACAGGTACTATAAAAAGTAATTGAAATTTTTGAATATAATATTACCAGGCACATATCTGCCCCAGATCTGCAGCTGCGGTAAGATGGCCCAGGGCGCCGTGTATACCCACACGCACACCATCATCAGGAGCACTTTGCCGCGCGACAGCCGCCCGTCCAGCGGTCGCGTGATCGTAGAGTGTCTATATTACATTAACAAAGGCTTTAATGTTTTAATATGCGAAAAACATTGAGCTTAAATTGAAACCTATCAATTAAGATATATAACAAAATCACTTTATTCAAACAACAATAAACTTATATAAGTTTATTGGATAAAATGGTTGGTTAAATGATTATTTTCAACTTTCGTGATACTAATATAAGTTTATACTGATATCTCCGTTGTTTCAATAACAATGAGACGAATAACATTATGTAGCTACTACGAGAGTGCAGACTCACCATTAGGAGTACACCACAAAAGAGAGTCTTACCTATCGTAAGCTATGCAAGCGTTGGTCAGTCCTGCTCCGATTCCGCTCACCGAGCCCATGAAAGCGAATATCTGACATCCAATAACGCCTGATGCGAAACCACGCTTTATACTGTTGTAAATAAATATCGGCGCTTTCAGCATCATTAAGAAATCCAACACCGCCAGCTGCACGACCAAAAGGTTGCTAGGCGTTCGAAGTGACTTTGAACTGGAAATGGAAAAAAAACCTTTTATTTCAGATTATCGGTCAAAACTGGTATTTTATTTAGCTTGTTCTTATTTAATAGCAATGTGTTTTTTGTGTTTATTTTATAGAATTTTTCTTGCATTTTTTCTATTTAGTTTTATAATGATTGAATACAAACGCGGAGAAAATGAATATGACGAGTCCGTTTCCGATGAGAGCGGCGGCAGTGAAGAACACGTAGACGAGCGCGAGCATGGTGTGAGCGCTAGCGGGCGGAGCGGGGTACGACAGCCAGTGCTCCGGGATGGCCGCCAGATTCTCGCCCGTCAGACCCTCGCCTAGCATTTCCATTCCCTCCGATCTGGAAACAAATAATGAAGCATAAAGAAAAGGATTTATATTACATTACATACACTTTTTAAGTAAGAACTTACCTATATGGTGCAAAATAAGCGCCATAATTGTAATTTTCAGTGTGATTGTCCATGACGGCAGGCGGGATCATCTTGTGAGCAGCCCTCGGTAGTGCGTTCGGTTTCACCAACTGACTGACTGCTGACTCTCGCTCCACGGTCCCACGTTTTATATCACAGATCCGCTAATGAAATTGAACGGATTATCCACGTAGATGCCGGTGATCGGATTAGTAAAGATTTCCACGATTCAATGACATACATAGGTTTGTAGTGACGAATGCGCTGCTAATATCCATTAGTGGTATCAAGGGTGTTGTTACGGGAGCGCTCTCCGCAACGAAACCGTACAACTGGTGAGCTTTTTTGTAGTTAAAAATACACGAAAAACAAAACAAAATGCAC
>NW_013528137.1:2433640-2437890 GCF_000836215.1 Papilio polytes | reverse complement strand
TCCTTCTTTTGGGAAGTCGGTCAAAAATAGCAATTACTCGCATTACGCTTCCAAATTAAATTGTATAATTTTGAACTCGGCAATATTTTACACTTAAAACTTTTTAATTAAAGATGAATTGAAATGATTTTGATACTTAAGATTAGTGTCATAATTAATGTATATGTACCTGGCGATGAATATGGATATTGAGTAAGTATTTAGATTAGTATACGTAATAAAAACAGAATATTGGTTTAAACCGCTTAGTTGATTCGTAATCATGCTAACAAGATTGATCTAATCGCGGTCTCATGACACATCTCCATATAGGTATAAGTATATAGGTATTGTATGCAAATGGGCCGATTTGCATACACCAATATTTACTTATGTATTTAATTTTCACATATAAAGTACTGATGTGAGTTAGGTCTATTAATACTTCATTGAATTTTACTTTTGGACAAAGAACGCATGTTTTTCTA
Source organism: Papilio polytes (assembly GCF_000836215.1). Taxonomy (NCBI): domain Eukaryota; kingdom Metazoa; phylum Arthropoda; class Insecta; order Lepidoptera; family Papilionidae; genus Papilio; species Papilio polytes. Next base: position 2,437,423 of record NW_013528137.1, on the reverse strand, counting down.
GGACATCTTAAAATATGAATGTAGATATTACGATCAACTTGTTCAAACCGTATTATTGCACAGTATTTTTAGAGGAAAAGTTCAAAGTGCATGCAAATAATTTAAGTTATCAAAATTGTCCACAGAATCGACCTCAATCAACCATTTATATTACAGTTTTTATTGCCTCGTTCATAATTTCTACTATTATAAATGAAATTACTTTGTCCCATTTCTTATTAATAAAATCATCACCATTTGAAAATTATCATCATTAATAAGATAAAGTAATAAAAAACAACTTAATCAACAACTTTAATAGACATCACAACAACCATTTGGATCAAATACATGCTACTTTTCCTTACGAGTACCTCACAATGAAACATCGAAGTATGCTGTATGTTCCTCCACCATATAAAAACTGATTGATTGTATAAAAATGTTAATAAAATGCTTTAAACTACTTATGAAAAGGATTCGCGTGTTTAAAAATATTTAGAAGAGTGAGAGTTTTATATAAAACTGCGTACATTTATTCTTAATGTCTATGGTTGCCACGACACAAAATAGTAACGAAATATTTTAAAAATAATAATAAGTAAAAAAATCCTAATGCAGAAATACGATTTACCTGCAATTCTTTATTAAGTTATGTACAATACAAAACGGTTCCGAATTAAATTAAAAGCAAAGGAATATTTCAAACACGTTTGTTTTAAATAAGTTAAATTTAAATGAACATTCCATTATAACCTATAAACATTTAATAATCACCAGTTGTGAATATTGTGAACATAGAATATAAAATGTACTTTCCTTAGAGCCGTTGACGGTACCGAATATGAGCATAGTTAGTGAAGGGAGTATGTTACACTTTAAACAACGTTATTTACAAAATAATAATGTCATATCATATGTACATTTGCCACTTCATATGAAGTGAAACATCGACATTTGAACGCATGGGTTTTATCTACTAAACACTTTATGTAGACTATACTTTCATAAACATATTAAAAAACACTAAATACGTTATACATGTTCCTAAATTATTATAGTGTGCCAAAAACCAATTCTATGACCTAACTTACCTTTTATTGCTTCTACAGTATCTACACTGACATCGATGGCACATTTAACAAACAGTTAGATATAATTATCACATTTTACACACATTAACTTTAAGGGTTTTCTAAGTTAACATTATTAAAGAGGCCACCGTAAATCTGAGGTGTATGTAAAGTTCATATAGTTTTTAAAAAGTACTAAAAATCCTATTAAAACGTATGGCAATGGACAAGATTTTGTGTTTTTGTGAACTTAAACACTTCACAAGTTTATAAACATCTACAGCTAAATCTACTTTTGAAACTGCATTTATATTTACTTATTACGATATACATTTTCAGCAATGTTATATAGTTATTAAGTCTTCTTTGTTTTAATTACATTATAATTATGCGGTTAGTATCTTTTTTTACAAAATTCGCTTTTATCAGTCTTTTATCTTTTAACAAAGGGTTTCTAAAAAGTAGTTTCTTACATATTCACAGTGAGGAGTAAATAGATTAGATGTAAATTTACTTACATTAGTAAAATTTTATGTTAATTATGCAGATAAAACATAGAAATAGCTGTACCAAAATGTGAGGAATAACAAGTAATGACGGCGGCCTCTAAAAAAATACGTACTATCTTACATGTAACTTTATAAACATTTATGAAAACCAAATATATTAAAATTTACAAAAATATTTAAGTAATATAAGAATGTTAAAATAGGAAAACATTTCGTAGTACATTAAAGGCAGCGTGGTCTTTACAATTGAAAAGATTCAACGTTTTCGTTCTGAGTAAATCTTATTTGCAGACAGCAAACACGTAGGTTTATGTTTCGGATATTGTATTTAGATCTTGTTGTGTTTCAGGTAACGTCTCTTCAGGTTCGTCGATTAGTATACAAGTTTGTGCGGACGGAAAGGGAGACATTTGCACAGACTCTAGCGGTGTCGCCGGGGCCGGGGGCGTGTTGAGGCAGGGCGGAGGAGCACTGCAAGATCGCATTTCTTGATCCACTGATAGGTGCTCCATTACAACTGCGTCAGGTATGTCGCTTTCTATTACTCTGTGTACATAAACATTTTAGACTATATTTTAATACTTACCTATAATACGAGCTACGAGCTATGTGTACGTAAACAAAACAAAGGCACTAAAATAATATATACTAAAAACTATGCTAGTAATTCCGCAGGTTTTATTATGTATGAATATATACATATTTTAAACAAATTACAGTTTTATATTCCACAACATGAATGCCCCGAATTGAACCGAGTCCATTGGACAAATTGACATAGGAGTGATAAAAATGATGTTCGCATATAATAATGGATGTAACGTGTTACCTTGGGGTTGATTCTTCAATACAATTAATAGTGCTGATATTTTCACCAGATAAAGCTGAAACAAAAATTAAATACTTTCCATTAGTTTTCACACTCAGAGATGTCAAGTGGTCACCATGGGTGTAGGAAATCCACACAAATGGTCCGGATATTAACAAATAACTCGGAGTTAATGTAATGCGAAAGTATTGTTAGAGACATAATGTTGCTCACGAAACAAGGTGTCTTCCCGCAGGCGCTGCTGGCGGGCGAGGGGGCGGCGGCGCGTGTTGTCGCAGACGCGCAGTGTAACAGCTGCGCACGCGCCGCTGCCGTGGAGGTCCAGTGCCAGCGACGACTGCGATCCGCACTCAGACTCCGCGGCGCTCGCGCTGCGCAACACACTTAATGTTTAAACTTAAAACATATAGTTGTAAAAAAACATTTTATCGTTTACATCAACGGCTGGTAGGTAGACTTGTACCTCATTGAGTGGGCTTATGGCGGTTATAACTGGAAACTAAACATTTCATCACATAAGTTTAAATGAGCTTAAACACTGTAAAGTTAATTCGAGTTTTTCAAGTTCTAGCTTTTTAAGTTTAAGCTTAAATTAGGAGAAGACTTGCTATAAACATAACCTGTTACAATGTAACGGTAAATTACATAACAGGATCAAATAGTTTATTTATAACAAAAAACAATCGTTCATAAAAAAAGAGTAACAAAAGCTTAATGTTAAAAAGCTCAAGTACTTGCATTTTACAGAACAAAAGCTCAAACGAAGTTTAGGATTTATTTCGTTTGCGCTCTTTTAAAAAACAAGTTAAATCACTGGGCTAAATTCTGTAGTACTTAGTTTATTAAATTCGAAAACAAAAAAGTTTTAAAGCGCAGTATGTTGCTTGTTGAATTACACGGTGAAGTGAGCGCCAAGCCGCCGCTCTCTTTGCATGCAAAGTAAGTACCTCAAGTATCCACGGGAAAGATGCTAATAAAGCTTTTCAAATTGCGAATTACTAATACTTACCAAGTATCGGCATTTGCTGATCTAGTATAATTAATATTAGTAACTAAATAAAAATAATTAATCAATTTATTTAAATTAGAATATTAAAAAGAAAAAAATAATTGTAGACAAATAGCTAACTATTTGTAATGAAATTCTACTGCTTGGTGTCAGCATGGCAAATCAAAGCATATGATCCAAATATGTAATGTAAATAAATGACAACAAAATATCACTATCTCTCGATAGTGTTTGGCAATTAGGTAATATATGAATATATAAACATCGGAAAATCTTTTGCAAAAGTTAGTGTGTACACAAAACTAAATTTCAACTTTTATAATTTATACCTGACTGCAGATTGAGGCGGCTCATCTACGGAAAGCGCGTAGCGGCGTAGCGGGC
>NW_013528137.1:2430740-2433051 GCF_000836215.1 Papilio polytes | reverse complement strand
ATGTCATGACGCAAGCAGCCACTACTATAAAACCTGATAAGTCAATGATTTTAAAATTTATTATTAACATAATTATCTAATTTTATTACAGGAGAAACATATAATAATTAAGATTTTTATTAGTGCTATTTAAAATAGATTTGATTTTAAATAAATCGTGCATTTAATTAGTTATTTGAATAGTTAAGTATTTATGCATTACCTCCAAATCCCATGACAATAGGCCCAGCGTATGAAAGGTTATTGAGGTGAAACCCCCTAGCCTCATCTTTAACCGACACGGTTGCATTGCCACGTATCTCTTGCGCCACGGACAATATGTCTGCGTAGTAACCTAAAACACATACAAAAGTTATAGCAAATCAAACATAATTACTTAACTACTTTTTTTATACTACGTCAGGCATTGTTGGACTATTGTGTGGATAAAATCAAAAGTCAGTAATAACAAATACCTAAAAAAATCACTTTAATATTAGTTTTAAAACAGAATAAACTATATTAAACCATTGTTACTTAATTTTTACTCGACTTTTGCATATGCGTTTTGTAAAATGACATTCAGTGACAATGTAAATTCTTTTGTAACATGCACGAGCCGGCATCAGCGCGGCCCGGAAGCGGCGCGGCGGCCGGAAGCGTCAGCAAGCGCTGGGAGCCCAGTGTCGATCCGGCTCCAGCCACACTTCCGGCACGATTTAATTACAATTCGAAACTATTACATACATTTGTAGTAAACCTAGTAAAATTAATATTTAAGTAGGAAAAATTCCGCCTACTCGATGCGAGAGTGCTACATATGTAGGAGTGCAGTAGTATAAGTCCGTCTGGGAGCGCGTGTACAAATCAAATGCACATTTTAATTAAAATAATTAAAGAACGTCTCATGAGAATTTCATTGAAGCAAATGTTTACACCAGCTTTTAACATTTTTTCTAATTAAAATTATCTTATCTTAATTAAAATTTCTGTTACGCTTTAATTTTGATAAATAAATTAGATTTTAGGTATGTTAAACGCCAAAGAAGTTATAGGCATTTATAATATTTACATTTTTTCATGTTGATATACTATGTAGGCATTTGTAGCACTATTGAGTTTAAGTTAACATATCTAGAACATATTGAATTGTGTCAACACGAGCTCGGTGCTGTCGGTACATGGCATTTCCAGGTTAACTAATTTCAATGAGATTATGATAAATTTATTTACTTGCACTTCAATTTCTTATATGAAATTTACTTTTGCACATTACGCTAATACTGGAATTTGAAAGGGGTAGACATGTTTTTTATTTGTTTACATTTAGAAAGTTCATGAAGTAATGATTTGCTTAGATTTGTTTGCCCGTGTCACTATGACTTCTTAGAATACATGATTTTATTTTAAAGTGTTGGGAATTCGTTATGTATTAATAGAAACAGTTTTGTGTGTGTCTTATAGCAGGGAATTTTGGCAGATGGTCATTAAGGCGGGCATTATTATTAGAAAACCATAGTACCTATGACCGCCATAGCGGAGCCGAGCAGCATGAGTAGCAGGCCGGCGGAGAGTGCGCGGCACGCGTGCCACAGGCACTGCGAGCTCATCTTGCCGCGGACCACCTGCAAAATGCCAACATGTAACGTGTCTACTCTTACGTACAACTATATTATGTAGGTCAGCTGTGTGTACGTCACATTTAAGAAAGATTCTCTTTTTTAACAAGCTTGTATCGAATTCGTTATTCGTTCGTTCTTCCGAGCTTTACACAACAACAGCCAATTTTGTGCTTACTATAGGTATGTGTGAAACTATAAAAACGTTCTGGAATCTGAGACACATTTTGGTGTCACGTGGTCAAGTGTCATAACACGCGCCGACGAAATGTGTAAACAAGTCATAATAACTTTTATTACATAACATTATTATAGTACATACTCACCGAGTATTTTCTTATAATTAGTCTCTAATTGGCATTTATCTTACTATGTTACTAGGTGCTATGTTAAAATATATGTAAGTGTTCGCGGTAAAGGAGGTTCCCTGTACACTCGATCCAAGTTATCGAATATTCGCAGGGGAGGGGGAAGAGTACATAAATATCCGATTAAATTTCCATTCATCCGTCACTTACGCGGATGATAATAGTTTTAATGTATTCATCGAAGCGAGTTGCGTGCGCAACAAGTCCTCAGCCAACTGTTGAGTGAGCTTTCAACGGCCACTTAAAACATCATCTATTTTTTTGTTTAAACTATGTATTAATTGATTGCTGTCATAGACGTTTTCTTGGAAATGAAATAAAAGAGTCGCAAGTTAATGACAACTG
>NW_013528137.1:2400968-2430315 GCF_000836215.1 Papilio polytes | reverse complement strand
TTTGTCACTGATGTAAGAACGTATTCGGTTCAGGCGCGGAATTTTTTAAGTATTTATGATATCATTGAAGAATAGAAGAACTGGACCTAAATCGCCTAGTATTATTTCAATCTTTAAATATATTGTAACAACTAACTCACAACGATTTCGTTATGAATGCTTAATGATAATTAACTTTATTTGTGTACCCTCTTATTAACTATCATTTTTATATGCCACTCTCATAACTGCTTACTTAACATGTTATTACTTACCTATAGGTTAGTCCGCAAAAGCACTAAAAATATTATTGATAGTTTACAAATGAAAATTATAGAAGTAAAAATTTCATAGAAATAATTGACAAAGTCAATGATATACACGACGCTATTAAAACGGATTAAATTAAGAGGAATATGTTGCAACGTTTATCAAAACGACTTAGAAATAAATTTAATAGGTATACAATTTTAATTAAATTAGGTCAACGGTGACCGCAATTAATCGTAAACGACATGGGGTCGATAGGGGTTTGTTGGTATACATTTATGTGTACATCTTATAATATTATGTTGAAACTAGCTTTCGCCCGGGACTCCGTACTCATGGAATTAAAAAAAGAAAGTTAGTAGCCTATGTGTTCTTTCAGACTATCCGCTACGTCTATGTCAAATTTCTTCTGTTAAGCCGTTTAGGTTACAAACTCTAACAAACATCCATCTATCCATCCATTTAAACTTTGGCATTTATAATATTAGCAAGAAGTAAGATTAACACATACGTATGTATAACTATAAAATAAGAGAATATAAAAATAGCAAAAACATTTTTGGGTTTTTCCAATAGACATTTTTTTTGATAATGTTGTAAAATACAAATTGCCTCTACAAAATGTTAGTCAAAATACCTTTGAATAGAATTAAATCTTGTAATGTTATCATTCTCGTGCAATTGTAACAAACATCCTTTAAAACAAAATGAAAACATTCACCGCTTAATACAAGAGGAGATAATCTGCGATAATTTGAAAGTAACTTCAAGTAGCATTTATTTCCAATATCTCAAACAAAACTCGAGCTAAAATCTGAATATTGTAGGATTATGCTCGTTAGTGCAATTCTGAAGGCGGTTCCTTGCCAAAAATGGCCAAACAAATATTAACATAAAATACATTATGGGACTTGTGCGTTGTACGATGGTATATTGAGTATTATATTATTTGGTCCAGGGATCTTCAATTTGGCACATTTATTGCGCAGTTGCCTTGTCTCCGGAATAATGGGCGAATTTTAACACTCCCGTAATAATTCATAAATGATTTATGTCCAGTACTATTGAAGCATTGTGGATTCGGATTTATTACAACTTTATTTTTATGAATTCTAGTTTTACTTTTAAAAATACCAAAGTTATAATTCTTATTATGACAGGAAAATAAACGGTATTTTTCATTGTTTAGCACTAAGTTAGTTTTTCACAATTATTAGTCTGATTTTAAGGATAAGACAAAAATTTTAACTTTTTATTTGTAAAAGCAAAGCACTTATCTCTATAGTCCAATTGACCTATTCATTCTGTTTTAAATATTGCAGTAGATAAGTAAATATTTCGTTTTATATTTTACAAACGGGCAGTGTTTTTGTTTATATGAGTGCAAACGATAGCCAGGTATTTCTAGTGTACGGAATATTTGCGCAGAAAACTTTCAGGAGTTTGAGGTAGATAAAAAAAATTTAAAGCCCAATTTTTTTACAATATGCGTGTCCATACGTGCTGCATGTCCGTATTGTTTACTATATGTAGGTCACAAAGTAATCTACGATAATGTTTAGAATATAAAGTAGAGCTTTATCTTTTTATTACATGTCATATAACCCTAATGAGGCTGACACACTTTAATTTTTTTGAATTATATATAAATTTCATTGTATTCTAATTTAAATGAAAAATGTGGTGATTTTTTTATTTATATCGCTGAAAACATTTCTTAATTTGTGTTAATATAATAATTATATCTTAAGCAGTCATCATATAGTGACTTGTTTTTTGTTAATTTTGTCCAGTTTGTACATAAAAATATATTTACAACACGGTTTACTTACGCGAGACTAAAAAAAAACAATGATCTTTTTCGGCTTAGACGGAGACAGCTAGGTTTCTATTTACACGGTAGAGCGGGTACGTCGCTGCTGGCTGGTAAAGTGAATAACTAATTCAATTGAGATTAAATTCAAGTAAGACGGCGTAGAGCGTAGAGCGTAGAGCTTGCAATCTCCGCGCTACGTCTGCGGCGTAGCGAGGCGCTACCGTCACGGCCGCGGCCACGCCACTGGGACACGGCACGACCTCTACAAGCATGTCCGCAAAACTTTTACGCTATGATAGTTATACCCTAATGTAATTCTTTTATTGTATAATAACTACTATTTAAATTTATTTGAATATCTGAAGAACCTTTCAAGAAGAAAAATGTAAAAAAATCTAATGAACCATGATAAATGTGCATTAAAAATCCTTTTGTGTTCCGACAATTAAAAAACAAGTCGTATATGAAAAGTGTGTTAGGTACTATTATTACTACTTAATAATAGATTCTGTAACAATGACTAAGAGGAACATGTTTTGCAAGAAAAACCATAACATGATTACATTCAAAGGAAGTTGGGCGCTTCAGGGACAGATATTTCAGTCGAGAGAAATGTGTATTTATTGGCTCCCAACAACCTAACGTCAGTTACTTGTTCGCGATTGTATTTGCTCCGCTTCTCTACTTTTTGCTCCGATCAAATACGGATAACTTGTTTTAGGTATATCGTATGTTTATTTAGTTTTCCTGACTATCATAAATTAACGTTCTAAAGATTTTGTTATCTTACTATTTTTGACCAAATATTATAAATGGTATATAATAAGGGAATGCTATAAAATTCACCATTTATAGAAAAAAACCAAAATGAAATTTTGTGTTTCATTTCCAATTCTCGCATTATATTTAGTTTTGAGTGTACGTAGTGTAGTACCCTCGGGCCAGCAAAAGAAAACTTTAACTAACTAACTATACAAGATCTGTAAATGGTCAGTTGTATAGTGTTTGCAATAGTTAGAAGGATATTTAATTAGTAAACTCATTAGAGCCGGCGGTAGTTATATTGAATAGACGTTGGATTGCATTGCATTATTATTGGAATGCCGCAGCTGTACCTGCGGACTAAATTGATGGTTGACGATTGTGCATTTGAGAGATTTGTCCGGCGTGCGGGTGGCGGGTGGAGGGCAGACGGGCGCGGGGCGGCACGTGGCCGGGGCTCGGCGCGGCTGCGCGGGCCGGCGCGCCGGGCTCCGGCCGGGCTCGCGGCATTCCCCGCCGGCCCCGCCATGCGCGCCGCCGCGCCGGGCGCGCTTGTCGCGCCAGCCGCGCGCACTGCTCGCGTACCGCGCTAACCGCGCTCATGGAGCCGCCCTGGGAGCTGGAGCTGGAGCTGCGGCGGCACATCGAGAGCTGCGCGTGCACCTGCGACCACATGGGCTACGGCAACTACATGGACTACCGCGCTCCCGCGGCGCACGCCTGCCTGTGCCGCGCGCTCACCTCGCCGCACGCCCACGTACGTGTCGTGCCGCGGCCGCCGGTCACCTCCGGCCACCCAGCCACCCGGCCAGTCCCGCATGCTGGTCCGCTAGGGACCCTTCCACGCTCATCCGTCCTAGTGCTCGATGTCACCTGCATTGTTTGCCGTAGATGTGCTGTGCGGACCGCGGACCGCGGTGTGTATGTGTCGGGTTCGAATACAGCTTACAGTTTCATACTTCCATGACCTATTATTTTTTGTAAACTTTAATATACGTATATTTTGTTTCGTACTTTTGCATTTCATTTCATTTTATCACTTTTTTTTGTTTCTTACCTACCCATTGTTTACATGTTAGTCGTTGTTTTTGATTCAGTAACCATTGAACTACGGTAATGCATTGCCGTTTTCCCAAGTATCTGTTGTTGCCTTTCAAATTAATTTACAATTAAGTTTATGACTCTTCTTTAAACTTCAATACACGGTAGTAAAATTTCAGGTTCTAAAAGTAGTAATAAATAAGAAGTATAAATAAAAATCAATGATGTTGATTTGCCAATTCGTTACAGTTTTAAGAGAAACCTGGTCGTTTAATGTGCACCTTTAGTTCCCCACTCGAGTCACTGGCAGGTTGAGCGATTTAAGCCAAATATTCGACCTAAATCTGTAACACAGTTTCGTATCAAATAATAATGATGTTCAACCCCAAGCTATGTTACTGTCCAACAATGTCTATCCAAATATATATCCTGTTTACATGAATTGTGAAATTGATTTAGGATAAATGGAGATGTTTGCGTTAATATGTAATTGTAACAAGCTATAAAGTAAATATCTTAACGATAGCTTTAACGGCACAAACTGCTATAAAATGTTTTCTTGTCATCTAATTTGCATGAATTTGTAATAAACCTCTTGGATTACACGCAGACAAACATATTTTACATACATCTTTCATTTCCTGTTGATGACACATTTAAATTTTTCCTCTATTATTTTGATTTTATTACCTACAATTATTCCACTTTATTATTTACGTAATGTGGTCAATCAAACTGAATATAACTATGTATTTAATATTTTTATTTACGTAGACTCGTTTAAATATTTTTGCTACCTTTCACGCTTTTTTCTTCAACTGTTAAAATACCCTAAGATTATCAAACATATTATAGTTAAACTAAACAGTCATGATTAATTTTTCAGTACTAACATATCTAAAAATAAAAAAAACAACATTTCTGAGTACTGTTTAAGTTAAAACCAGTATTTTTTTAGTATAAACAATTTTTTATTACATATTGAATCTGAATATTGAACCTCGGCATCCCAAGCAATGATAATGAACTTGTATTTTGAATAATGTACTTACTTAAATAATATTAATATAGAGTGATCATCGCATGTACGTAATTTTAATATAAATAATAAGGAGCGTAAATTGTTGATGTAATTGTCAATGGCAATTGTCTGGTTGAGCAATAAATTCCGGCGACAATGTGCCATTAGACACAATCTGAGACTCTCTAACCGGTCGTTTATAAACGTGAATTAATTAACGTTCTGGACATTGATAGTCGAGATGCGGAGTATTTCGGACAACTCCCACCTATTCTATAGCTCTCTGCTTCCGACAGCTTTCACACCGCATTGCTTCTTCCAATACATCCGTACGTCTTTACGTAATCTTTCAATCTAGACAGATATAATTTATGTCCTAAATCTGAGAAAGGAAATCATCGTTATTCCATCTTAATATAAGTTTATTCAGATATAGTAGGAATTAAAAGCTATTCCAAATACAGAATCTTAATTTTCTTAAGTATGTATGTGAAATCTTTATTAAATTAACGTAACTTGTACTGAGTTAAGAAAAACTTCAAGAATATCGAATCTAATTTTACTTCAGTTTGTTCTGACCGTAGTAAAAACATTAATATCGAATTATAACAAAGACTACGATACGATCGAAATAATCTTTAAACCATTTGACATGTATGTATGGGAAAATGTAATATAGAAAATGAAGGCTATCATAAGGAGCATATGTAATGCGTTCCAGAGAACAGGACGGAGAGGAGGCTCGTAAAAATATGTCCCCTCCCCTGCCCATTCTCCAGCCTTGTCCTCGAGCCGGCTTCAATGCGGGTTAGTGGATATTACACGTGCTCCTGAATATCTCAGCAAAGTACATTTCCTTTACGACATTCATTGAAAAATGTAATTTAGTCGGAATGTTGCATCCTCCCCTGTATTTCTTAGCAATTCAATATCTATATCAAATAGTATAATAACTATAACTATATAAAATCTGTGTGTTATCACATTACGCCAGATACGATATGTTGCTTAAAAAAAACTATACATTACATTAAAATGTTTGGAAAAATAAAACACCGCCTACATTTTCATTAATCCAGCGGACTCACGAACGATTTTAATTCTGAAATCTCTCTCGGTAATTAAACTGTAAAATCAGATGATATCGAACGTGCCGGTAATTAAATGTACGATTTTTCTCGGCATTCTAATTAATGTTTTAAGGACTTCATTAATAACAAAAATAACATTTTCTGTTTGTAATTATAAAGGATTTCTTTATCTGAAATACGGATAGACGCGAGATAAAAAGTTTCTCGGATAACAGTTAAATAAATCGAGTTTCTCGTAGTGATAGAACGAAAGTCGAACAGATAAAAACTTGCGCCGCCCATACCGCTCACCATTAATAAAAATAATTAAATATAATATATCAGTTACATTTACATTAATTTACTTTTACGGTTATTACATTTTTTGTACACTGCTGGATTTACAAACTTCATAAAAAATTATGAAATTAATTGATAAAGTTTACGCTTTCGCACGTTAGTTGGCTATCACTAGTTTTCACAAAACAAACCAAACTTTATTAAAAGCAAAGAGCTTAAAATTGCTTTCGACACTGTCATATTAATATCGATATGGGGCTGTTATAATTATTTATAATCTAATGTATTCATCTCATATAACTTGCTGTTGTAAATATAAGTATATATCTGATGTCTCTCTACTTAATGCTACATTATGTAGGTGACTGCTTTTATACGCATTTATTTAAAATTAACATAAAATATATACTTACTGCTATTCAGATGCATATTGTTGTAGCCTTCGGTTGTAGCCTACAAAAGTACAATAAATTTAATTTCTGCCTACACATATTCTATCAACTGAATTTTTTTTTGTGTTCCAGTCTAGAGAATAGATTAAAATATTTTCAAACAGCTTGTTTATTTTATGACATTTTTTTTCTATTGTCACTGGATCGGAACAGCGCCACTCTAGTGGAAAGAATAAAAAATGAACGTTGTTTTTAAAGTTACAAATGATCAAACAATTTGCATCTACTTATTTATTATTCCTGGGAGCTAGGAATATTACAAAAGTTCCTATAAAATTATACCGTTTAGTGTAATATGCTTCGACGTAAAGAGAGAGAGAGAGAGAGAAGTAAAACATACCATGAAATCCAAAGACAGCGTACTGGTCAAAGCCAGAGGTATTTTCTTCCTACGCCTCAACCTAAACGAAGGAAATTAGAGAAATTTCATGCCCATCAGAGCTGTTTAAATGTTTTTCTTTGTTTTTGCATCTGTAATATAAATAGTTATATTAATAACAACAAGTTACAAACCAAACGAGTTAAATACGTACAAATATTGAAAAAAGTCCAGAAAATACTCAATACTCTAATATACATTCATATATTAAAACGTAGTAGTTATTTCTCGATAATATGAGTATTAGAACAAATTCAAGGTAACCTGTAACGCACTTCATTTGACAACAGACATATCTAACTATAACGTAGCATACGCTAAGTTTTAGCACATAATGTACGCGTCGTCGACGAGGAGACAAGGCATTTCGTCCTTGTTGCCAACGAACGACTTGACGAACACAAACGAGGCCTATGCGACACAAACAACCCTAAAATACCATTGTCGCCATTTACAACCTGCGAGAAAGGCTCGTTGAAATTCTTCTAAGGAAAACGCATTTGTTATTTACTAGCTCTCACAATCTTTTGCTCAGGTGTTAAGATTTCTTTATAATGTAATATTCTGTTTATAACGAACTTGTTGCCAACCAAAATAAGTTAGTCTCATTAAAAACTTATTCAAAATATTATCGTGGCTATGCTACGCGTGCATTGAATACATAAAACTTTCGTAGCATGCTACATACGTATTTAGTACCAATAATATTTAGTGTTTTAACGTACGTAATAAATTTCCCTTTATAAAATTTGTAAAATTGTATGATTTGAACGATTTAAAAGAAATATTGAATCGAAGCTTTAAAAGATTACACGTGACAAATTTTTGATGTTTGAAAACTTCGTATGAATAGTACGGTTAAAGCAAATTTTTCAACTCTATTTGGTAATTGTTTTATATATTGCTTCGAAAAATTGCCGTAAAATGATAAACATTTTACTATAAAAATCTGCATAGGCACTTAAGTAATTTTGGTTAAAATATTATGTTTTGGTCAATTTGAAAGTGAACTAACTTGTCATTGTTATACATATGTACGTTGTTAATTCAAGTTGTGGCAAGTAAAGATGTTCGAAGCATTAAGCTCAATACCGCGTCGTACAACTGTAAAAGCAATTGCTAACGAACTCAAGTGTATAAACAACGCAAGTTAAATAAATGTTTAACAAAAGTTAAAAATGTACCTTAACTAATTTATTGTAAACGTTAACTCATATTTGAGTTTTTAGTCCAGGTGAGACAGGTAAATCAACCTGGCATTATTTTATTTCAAACCGCAGTCTACTAAACGATGTTAAATAAAAACTGCCTGAAAAATAACAGACGGAGTACAGTTTACTACTTTTTCCTCTTACAGTTTGTAGTTAATTATACAAACCGAAACACATAGGGTGAAATGCTACTTAAAGTTTATTGCCATGAAATAAATTGATGAATTAAAATGCGCTGATAAATCAATTAAAAGTAATTAATTATTAGCATTAATAATTAATGTAGAAAATATAAAATGTTAATATTTAAAAAGCTAAATTGACCAATTAGTTCACTCTTAAATTTAAATAAAACATTCTTTAATTTATTATGAATTGTATAAATGTACATTTTAAATATAACATAAGAATGAATGGATATCTGTGCGCAGTTGTTGCATATTTCGATGGATAATTTCCTTCGACTTCACTGCGACTTCCCTTTCATCCGCAGGCATTTTCGAATATTTTAAACTTCACGCTCACTCATCGCTTCCCGATCTCGCTAAAGTTATCATTCTTTAGGAGTTTTCTGCAATGTATCATTCAATGCATCGGCCAAAGACAAATTTGTTATACTTTTAGCGATAAATTTACTGATAGTGGCTGATAAATATCCAAGTTATTAGACGGTGTTTAGTAGAGCTTTATTTAATTACTTAACATTTAGTACCCTGGGATCCACGTACAATTTGTACATTCTGCAGAATTAGAGATCCATAAGGAATTATAAAAGTTTGTAGAAATAAGACAAGTAATTCTAACTATAAAACAATAGCCCGAAAAGCAAAAATAATTTAAAATAAAGAGCGTGAAAATTTTAAAACTACGAATGCGTTGCACGAAAAGTTAAAAACAAACTTGTAGTTGTCTATAGCGCACTTATCATTTGTCACAGCATCAGCGTAGCGAAAGAGAAATGGTAACGTATTGTTTGCTTTGTTGTTCACGAGATCAAAGGGCTTTAGTGAAAGCTATAAGCTCTATTTGTGTCAGCAAAGCAGATACATTTGTATTTCCAGCGTTGAAAGTAACAATCCATCTTTAGATATCGATCTGTGCCGTGTCTATTTTACACTACAATGTGAGCTGGCGGGGGATCTAATTTTAAAAGATGACCCTGTTAAAAAATGCGGTCATCCAAAAAGGTTCCACAAAATGTAACGAGTCGTTAACATTTTTCGCGCGCGTTCGTTAATGGTTCAATTTTAACACAGGTATATTCAACATTTTTTTACATCGACTAAACCTAAATGTATAAAAAAGCGTACAAATATAAACGCAAACATTATGTCAAAGTATAACTTCCCTGTGCTTGCATGGTAATTAAAGTGAAGCGAATTAGTGGGATTTACTTGAAAATTTAAACTACGTTTAGAGTTAGGCGAATCGAAATGCCGAAGACTTGTGCAAACTCTTTCATTCGCATTTCAAAAGTCGTGAAGTAGTTCTACAATTTCAAGTACTCGTTAATTCCTATTAAAACTACGCTTGGGTTATGAAAAATATTTTTATTCGTGTATAATTTTCTGGCATTGCATCTTAAGGTTTCACTAGGTTACTTTTAATATATCAATTTACTATATACAGCAAAAATTGTGTCAATTTATGGTTATCTAATCTTAAAGAGTTGTAGCAGCGTCTATTACATGAATATGTCATATCCATAATACCGAATTTTAAAGAAAACAACGTGAAAAACTTCAACATTCATCCTCAACTAGGAAACAATATTTCTACACATGAAAGTATTCTAAGTATTCAAAGTGCGTTCCATTTCACGTAGCAGAGGTAGTTGACACGGTCCGAGGAGCAATGGGGTCCGTGTTCTATAAAAGAGCTTGTCTGCGGACGGATGGCTAGTGAGGTAACAATGGGGGCACAAATTTCACGCAACATTGTGCCAACCGTGGGGGCAGCAGTGGCCGCGGTAGCCCGGAGCCGGTGGCTGGTCTGCAGTGAATCGATGCAGCTCCGCCCCTCTGCGTCCTACCGCGAGATGTTTTCACAACTTTCCTCTCGGCAGGTTTCCCGCGACTCAACTCCCTAACTCGACGAGAGCTCGCGCCAAATAAAACGAATCATCCCGTAAACCACCGGGCGGCCGCCGTGCCGTGTGTGCACTTAGCAAATTGTTCGCGCCATTATGAACGTTGTGTGTTGCCACATTAGATGTAAGCGAATGTAAAGTAATTGTATCTCTAATATAACTGGTAGCACGTTGTCGGTTAAGGTTTGAAATGTGTTAACATTTTCTGGATTAAAGCGAGAGCGTAATACTGGTGCTGTTTTGATTAGAAGAATTACTTTTTTTGTAGTTGATTATATCTTTATTAATATTATATAGAGGAAAGATTTTGTATTTTTGGATAGTTGTATATATAGAAATAACTTAAAAACCTCTGGGCTGATTACAAAAAATCTTTTACCATTAAAAAACTACGTTACCAATGAGTAACAGAGGCTATATTTTTATTATTTTATAATTTTACGCGGACGAAGTCGCGAGCAACATCTAGTATCTATAAAAAAAGTATTATATTAAAATAAATTTTGGAAAGCCAACATTTACGTTAAAATTCTTAATTCTCATTTTGTTGTTATGAGTAAATAGGTTTGGAAATAAATACACAATACTGTTGATTTTTAAGACGCAGAAATCAAGTAACTACAATGGAAACATGAAAACAATATCTTTTTTATATGACTAAAGGAAAATACCAAATTCAGGCATTTCCTCTGGTCGGGCGATTTTCAACCGCGTCTGTGACGTCTTCTGCTAATTACTTAAGGCGTTCCCTGAGGATATATTGTCGTACCGTAATTGTCCGCGCAAATAGAGAATCGCTTACTCGTCCTTAGCCTCCGTATTTAATGAAACAAATAATTGATGCGACCCGTCGTTGATTACTTACGACCATAAATGTCTTCACAATAACATCATGTAATAAATTGACACTATAAAACGGAGAATATTATTTTTCGGCGGTTTCATAAGTCTGTACGTATTTCTGTCATAAGGCTCTTCCATTATAATCTCTATAAGCCTCACAGACTAAGCCGATTTTAAAATGTAAGATGTTCGATTTTAGATTCATCCCCGTATCCGCTAGGCCTCTTAGTTTTAATAATGGAGACTAAAGAATGCTTAAGTTGGTGCTCTTTGTCTGGTCGTATTACGATTTAGACCGTAAAAGCGTCTTTTGTGGTTTGTTTTTCTTCCGTTGTCTGAACGGAAGATGCCATAAAATTGTAGTAGCTTTACAAAGTAGCCATTTCAATATGTGAGCAGTTGATTCCTTTCTGAAACGATCTTGTTTACCTATTATGTTGTTATGGTAAAAGTTTACATCTTTCACTATGTTTTGTCTATCACTATGAAAAATGACCCTCATAGTAATCATATTAAAATTTACATAGTTACATTGTTGTAAATACCGATAATTGTGTGACAATTTTTATCATCATCTCCCCTACTCCCATAGGGTCGGCGCACCGGTGATGGTTTTTATAAATTTTACCGTTGCTTATTCTAGGATACATTATTTGCGCTGTATAAATGTGTCGATGTTTCCACGAATGTCGGAAATACATCGATATTTTTTCGGTCTTTAAATGTTGAATATGTAAAAGAGTTTGCGGTGTAACAATTTAAACGAGCTAACTTTTCCGTGAATCGCACACAGTTGGTAGTCAAGTAAATGTTTTTAACAACTTTAAAAAATCGGATATTTAGTATAAATTTCAGAAAAACCTATATAATTAATAGTAATCATACTAATATTATAAATGCAAAAGTTTAGATGGATGGATGGATGGAAAATTGTTAGAGTTACGTTGAGTTTTTAAAAGGCTGTACGGATTTCGACGAAATTTGGTATAGATGTGGAGGATAGCGTGGAAGAACACATAGGCTACTCACTTTTGTTTTTTTTATTCCACACAGACGGAGACGCGGGCGAAAGCTTTTATATAATAGAGTTTACGAATGTTAAAATTGACATTTTTATATTCATCAATTAAATAACAATACATAATTCTACGTAAAATTGGTTTTATACTTTATTTCATTTTCTGAAATTTAAACTAAAATTTAAACTTTGTAAATTCGCAGTAACTGTACATAAATATTCTTTCTGTCTTCTCCAACAGAAATAAAAGTTTACACTAAACTTTGGTGCAGTATATCGAACTCAAGGGAATAGAGACAAGAAATGATAACATCGAATAAAATTCTTCAAAAATGCATGCTGTTAAATAATAAACAGAAGTATGACGTAATGATGAACGAAGAAATAAATCACAATCCATTTGAAATTTCAAGTCGAACGCTGAGTCGGTCGTCGCAAACAAAAAGATATTGCATTGCATAAGACTTACGTAACAAGTAATTTTATAGAGCACTCGCATAGATTGTACTTGAAGATCCGCACAGCTTTTGCAAAAAAGTGAAAAGATAAAAAAATAATTAGTACTTAAAACATGGTCACCGCTAGGTTATTAGGACATACAAGCACTTATATTACACAAAAGCGGTAATTAAAAACTTTGAAGACAGAAAACTTTATAACCTAAACAAAAATAGTTCTAAACCCTTTGGAATAAATAATTTTATCGCGTCTAGCTTCTAGTATACTCCATACTTTAAATTGTGTAAACTTTGTGTTCTACACTAAGTAATTGAAACATATTGAGCGCTACTAAAATAAAGGAATTGTTGGGATAAAAGGGTTCAAGTGTGTTATTACATTTTAAGGTTTTATTAATTAACTATATTATGTATTAGAAGATGTAAACCAATCCTTTAAATTAATGTATCATGCTCATACTTACCTTCTTTTTGAAAAGGAGCCATCACTGGGCAATCGGTTAAATATGACGAAATTAACAAACTAACGGACGTACTTAACCAACTTTAGTTTATCCTTTAGTAAATTTATACAACTTTGAAGAATGTTTTCTACTATCTATAGTTTATAATGTTTGTAAATGGAATATGTAAAAAGGAAACCAGTTAACGGTCGAAGTATTCAACAGTTTGCTATAAAAAAGAAACAATGGACAACAAAACATAAGGAGTGTTGACCTGTGACGTGAGACATGTTGTTGAGACTAGACATTTCTTGTTTAGCGAGCGAGAGCTAGCCGGTCGAGTGCATCGTTGTTTCGCCTCTTTACAAAACAAAAGCCTCGTCTATTTTTTTAAACATTCAGATGTCCTGGCTTTTAACCAGCTCACGATGCCAACTAATCCAAGTTGATAAAATGTTTTCATGTAGAAAATTAAACGTTTAAATGCAGATTTGTTTTGTAAACGTCGATTCTCTAGATATTTAAACATTTCTTTTCTCTTTTCTTTTCTTTTTAGTTAGTGCTGTTTAGTTTATTTGTTATTATTTAAATCAACATTAAAATTAACGTCTAGGTAAAAATGTTATATTGCGGTTAATATTTCCTACGTAGATTGTCGAAATTTGATGATAACATCTGTAATACATATATTGAAACATTTTAATTATTCAGGGCACTGATACATAGTAAATTGCCGCTAATGTTTACATTATCTCCAGTTGATCGTTTGTTAGTTAATTATAAATGAAACAACATTAATATTATGATGCGTGGCGAGTAATTTACTCAGTAATGTTTTGTCAAATAATCTATTATACTAATATTAAATGTCAACACAATTAACTATGATACAATTTGTATTATAAATAGTTTCGAATTTCAAACCATGGATTGTTTTTAACGCAAGATGCGTTTAGTCTATTGCAATGCTTTTTTGTATCTGTGACACTCGGAGATATTAAAAAAATAGAGTAAGAAACGTTACCAGTCTCTAAGTGTCGTTATTAAATCACTCATAACTATGTTACAATATCTTCCACCATAGTAATAATTCTGATATTTGAATAACGATAAGCTTGCCACACAAAACAGTAACTAAGGCTACAAAATTAGTCCTTACTGTGCTAAATTGTGCGCGAAATCCGATAAAAGGAGAAGAGAAGAGTGTAATTTGGAACGCATAAAACAAAGTATGGGAGCGTCGTATAGCGCCCGCCTAGAAGCCTTAATGTCCCGGTTATAGTGACGTTATATAATATTGCATGATGTATGCATCGAAGTGTTTGATATTGTTTCCTTTCACAAAGAAAAATGATAAAAGTGGAACTAGTTACTTGGGCGCTCCTGTGTCATGAAATTTGAATAAAAATGTTTGCCAAGCAAAAATAATCTTAGAAATCGAATGGAAATAAGCTTTATAAAATGTTGTGCATATTTCATATTACATCTGAACTAAAATTAAAATATCCCGACATACTCATTGTGAAATTCAAAGTTATTCTTCAACTTGACATCCATGCATTCTCGCTACATGAAGTTTTCTACATATGTAATTGTATGTAAGCCATTCAATCCATTTGTTACATATTTTGTCGATAGTAGATATAGCTTAACTAAATAATTTAAACATAATAAAATAGCAATGTCATGTTACATCTTTTAAATAATTTGTTAACTGAAATGAAGATAAATAATGGGTAAATTCTGCACCTGTACGCGCTCAGTATTTATCAAAATCATATAAAACATACACTGAACGTAAGTAATATTGTACACTAATTTGTGATACATTTCCTCTTAAATAGGAATGTTTGCGTTCAAGTTAGGAATCGCAAGGTCGTAACATTTCGCGCCGGGAACAAAGCCCGCTAAGCCCCGACAAATTATTGCTCACAATTAGAACGACGGAGTGTCTTTGATCAAAGACATGTGCATTTCGGCTTCTACTTCACTAATTTACTACAGAAACGTAGATAAATGGCCTACTGTCGTCTTACGTCTTAAATTATTCTATTATATCCAATAAAATTACGAGCTAAATATTGTGATCCTAAGATCATGGTAGAATGTACTTCACTGGTTTTACGTAATTCATTGTGTTAATAATAAAAATATTTTTATCCAACTAAAACTTTAGGGTTGTCATTTAACGAATTGTATTGTCAACTCAAAAAGCAGCTCAGAAAGTGAAAATTTTCGTTGTAAATATGGCATTTAATCAAGAAGATTTAACAAGCTAGCTGCCCTGAATTCTACAGACGTGGAAACAACGACTGGCGTTTCCATAGAAAGGGGCAGCTGTTGCGTTATACAGTACCTACTATCCGTCCGCTCCTACAGAGCTCAGAAATCTTTTAAATTCTTTGCCATCAAAATGTGTCTTGTTCTACTTTACATAATTAAATTTTAGAAAGAAAAAATGTAAATTTTTATTAATTCTTAATAATCTGTTTTAAGTCAACTACATACGCACAGTTTTAACTTCACGTGTATGGCGGGATTATGTTCCTATGCTACAAATATGTTAATAATCTACTATCATTACTAGGAATGGGTAAGACCTATTAACACATATGCGAAATCAAGTTTGTGTTTTAGGAAGTCTAATGTGATCAATATATAGACAATGTAATCACCGAAAATTGAGACCCCTGAAAATAGCTACTATAATAACAACTGATTATTTTAACAATTGTAACGTAACTATTTGAAAAATCAGTCGAAATGCAGTCAGTGTTACAGTAACAAAGGCAACTAAAAATGAGCCTATTTATATCCTTTAACATTTTCGCCGGGCCTATTATCAAAGCAGCAGGGGAACGGCTTCCGCTGTTGTGCATTCAGTGTTATTTTGTTTTTATTCCCACAGTCGGCTCGAGGCGAGAGGTGATAACTCTTTGAAAGGAAA
The DNA here is from genome assembly GCF_000836215.1 of Papilio polytes. Classification (NCBI taxonomy): domain Eukaryota; kingdom Metazoa; phylum Arthropoda; class Insecta; order Lepidoptera; family Papilionidae; genus Papilio; species Papilio polytes. The sequence continues at coordinate 2,414,216 of NW_013528137.1, read as the reverse complement.
CACTCGTTCTGCGGATTGCCTTTTATTTTTAACTTCGAAACAATAGATCCACTTTTCGTCACCGTTTTTGTTCTTTTTGTGCTGAGTAGCAAAAGGATTTTGCTTGTATTTCTGTAACATGGAGCTACTATCCACCTAAGTAAACAGGAGAAGATCACATCAATGTTCATAAACTGATAGAACTGCTTTCACTTCTTCTGACAGTAATCCATTTGTTTTTCAGATACTACCAGTAGTACAAGAATACAATAAATTAATGTAATATATAGTATACTAAAAAGGTCTTAATCGTGTGCCATGATGTATTAAAATGAAATTGTGAGAAAGTTCAAATAAATGAATAAAAAAATATGTTAGTTGACGAAGAAAAAGGATTATTTTTGTAGATTATTAAATTAGCTTCACAACTTGTAATAGCAAAACTATGTTAATTATTTGGTGTAATTACGTTTATGTTAAGGTAACATTTATAAAACACTATTAATACATTAGGGGGGCAAAACCCCCACGCTCAGAGGCCTTCGGACCAGTTCCCTTTGTAAATGGGTCAGAGGCTATTGAGGTCCCCCCTGGCACCTCCCGTATTATGTGTGCCCCTTGCATAATTGAACGCGCGGCAAATTATTGTCATGCCCGGAGATACAAACATCTCAAGCTCTTGAATTCTACCGTCTTGTTCCTATGTCATAACCGACCAAATATTAGTTAATATGTGCTTACAAAATTCATAATCACGTAGAGCTCAATTTTAGTAAAAATTTAAAAACAACAATAGTTTAAAGAACTGGCAAAACTTGAGATTTTTTTAGACTGATTTTTACTTATGACCATGTCATAAAATGGATTTACAATGTTTGTTACAGTGTTAATCATTAAATTACATATAAGCCCAATGTCAATAATATATTTGAATAAGCGACACAATACTTATAAGAATATTTGCATTCGTTTATAACTTTTGTTTTTATACAAGCATGATTTAACAAAACGTGTTTCTTAAATACATAAAAGGGACTAATAATTGACATACTTTTCTTACTTTAGTTATCTTAATACATTAGTTGTAAATCTAGTTATAATTTCATGATAGTACAACAGACACAGAAGAAATTGGGTCACCGCAATTGAACAGGGACACTAGAACTGTTGAGCAGTTTTTTTCTTCTCTTATTTTAAAAAAGAAATAAGAGAGAAATTAAGAAAGTGTAACTATTTTACAGCAAAACGAGAATTAGTTAATATAAGTTAAACTAAGCATTCATAATGTAACCAGAAAGAAATATAGGGTTGCTCTAATGAGAACCCAAAGTAACTTAGTTACTGATTCAGAGAATAATTAAAGAATACTTTAATGCTCATCATCCCGGAAGGTTAATTACAGTGAATTATAAACGTCCGGCGCACTTTTATAGTCTTTGAAACATAATGACAAATGTTTTAATTCTTCCTTCAGGGGGACTGTATAATCTACTTTCAGATTTTTTATTTCTTTTGCGTTTTAATATTCAAGGGGTTAAATTATTAAATGTCGTAACTTTAAAAGAAAAGGATATCTTTATGTCGATATAAAGTTAAGTTCAAGTAGTAGTATAGGTATAAGTATTAGGATTACCTCTACCGTCATTGAAACTTATACGTTTTAATGTGAAATGTGCTTTCATTATTCTTCTAACTCTATACTTAATTTGTTGAAGAATATTTATATGGCATGTTACTAATGACGTGGTATTACAACATGTTATCCATTTGCCTTAAACAAGAAGGAGTCATTTAAATCCATCTGTACGTAAGCGCCACGTCTGGGAGATTATATATTTAATCAGGAACCAAGCCAGGATTAAAGCAGGCGGAATAATAAATTATAATGTACAAGCGCGGAACCGCATTGTTTGCAAAGTTTCGTACTTACACAACGTTTATCCATTCAAACTAATAATCACTAAACAATCAAGTCATGAGAGAGGAAATTAATGCATAACGAACTATTGTTTCTGACAGTGTATAAGTATAAAATACTATGCTCGTATATCTAGTTATCTACTACATAGAGATATGAATCGCTAACTCGCCCGCGACTCCATCCGCGTAGAATGAAAAAAAAACAAAAGTGCCTATATGTTTTTCCAGACAAACCTCTACATCTATACCAAATTTCATCGAAATCCGTTCAGCCGTTTAGGCTACTAACTCGTACAAACATCCATCCATCCATTCTAACTTTGGCATTTTAACACAAGTACTATTATAAAGTTAAAAAATAATATCACTAGAATGATAACATAACCATATGCAACCTCGCAGAATCCGGTACAGTTCGCATTAATAAAGTAACGGTAGTTTCTTACCTGAATTTCAATTCATGAAGAAAATGTAACAATTTGCAACGTTGTTTTTATTTATATATTTCAAAGTAGGTTAATATTTGTTTATAATAGTTATCTATTTTTATTTGTTACATATTAGACACACAGGACCGCACGATAAAAACATATCCACGAAACATTTCTTATCAATCAAATAGTTTTATGCCGTCTCCATTACAACAGGAGGGTAATTTTAAAAGCTTCATCTCTGATACAGTCAAAAACAAGCGCAGAATGTCCGTGACCCAAGAACAATAATTGCTTGAAACATGTACTTACTATTTTATACAAGCGAGCGTCCGTACTTTCATCTGGAGCGTATTGGTTTCTTTATTTTTTCCGCTTCATTTGAAACAGAGGAACAGTGATAAAGAAGGGGCTAATTAAAAAGTGTAAGCCTTTTCATGTTTCAATTTTACACAGAAACTACGAGTAGCTAATGATCGGGGACCAATATTCTTATTCGAGTCCAGCTTCCCTTTTATGCATCTTCTTTTCAAAAGTTTGTGTTTTAACAACTTCAGTTGCTAGTATGTTTGTTTTATTACTTTCAACACTATTGACAATTGTTTATAGGTACATTTAAAACTTAACAAAGCACTAGGTATTTTTAAAAGTTACAAATTAAAAAATAAGTTAGTTATACACTTAAGTCGCAAGTATTACTTACTTAACCTGTTTTTAACTAATTTTAAATAATAATTATATCTTCTTTGTTTTGTTAAAGGCGGCAGTTCCAGAAGGAATGACCTTTCCTGGTTCACTGCCGGATGTGGCGGAGCGGTGTGGCCGCTGGGCGCCCGACTCCCTGTCGGCCTCCGCCTCGGGCAGCTCCGACGAGAAGCCGACACCGCGACGGCCGCGCTGGCGCATCGCGCTTGCAGCGCTCGTCGTGCTGGCGGCGCTCGGCGCTGCACTGGGCCTACCACTGGCCCTGGGCGGCGGCGGCCGCGCCACTCCGGAACAACGCCTCGTCACCATACGCCGCATGTTACGAGACTCACCCCTTATTGATGGACATAATGACTTAGCGTGGAACGTTAGAAAATTTCTTCATAATAAAATAAACGACTTCAATCTCTCTGCCGGCCTCGAGGGCCTCGAGCCGTGGGCGCGCTCGCGCTGGTCGCACACGGATATTCCGCGGCTCAGGCTCGGCCAGGTCGGTGCGCAGTTTTGGTCGGCGTACGTGCCCTGCGGCGCCAAAGACCGCGACGCCGTCCAACTCGCTCTCGAACAGATGGACGTTATCAAGCGGATAGTAGAAATGAATGCAGCTCACCTTGCCCTGGTTACCGAAGCCTCAGAGTTATTAGATGCTCATAGAGAGGGGAGAATTGCATCTTTAATCGGCGTCGAAGGTGGACATGCTCTGGGTGACTCGCTTGCAGTATTACGCGCGTTTTACCAACTGGGCGCTCGATACCTGACAGTGACGCACACGTGTGATAATAGATGGGCGCGCGCCGCTGGCACTCCGGGTGGACTCACTGAGTTCGGTCGCGCCGTCGTTCGAGAAATGAATCGCCTCGGAATGATCGTAGATCTCTCGCACGCCGGCGAGGAGACGGCGCTGGACGCCATCGAAACGTCACGCGCACCAGTGGTCTTTTCGCATTCTGGTGCCGCTGCGATTTGCAATTCGACGAGAAATGTTCCGGACGAGCTCCTGCGTAAGATCGCCGCTAACGGTGGCGTTGTGATGATAAATTTTTATGCAAAATTAGTAACGTGTGGCGAACGTGCGACGGTCGAGGACGTGGTGACTCATATCAATCACGTGCGGAAGGTGGCGGGCGTCGAACACGTGGGCCTAGGCGCGGGTTACGACGGTATCGACGCGCCGCCCGAGGGGCTGGAAGACGTGTCGCGCTACCCTCACCTCCTGGCCGAGCTGCTGCGCGATCCCGATTGGAGCGAGGAAGACGTGCGCAAGGTGGCGGGTCTCAATGTGATACGTGTTCTGCGACACGTGGAGCGCGTGCGCGACGAGTGGCGGCGTGCCGCCGTGCTGCCAGGGGAGCAGGCGGCTGGTGCGCGCCGCGGCGAATGCGTGTACGGACCCGCGTGACGCCGGCTGCGCGCCGCGCGCAATCCCCGCCCGCGGCAACTCTTCCACTGCTCAAAATTGACACTCGTCGACCGTAGTTATACATGTATATTAGTGTCCAAATGTGATTTAGCGATTAAAGTAATCTCTACCAAACCTCGATGCACAAATTGTTTAGTGGAGGCGTCGTGAGCGCCGGGCGCTCGGCCTCGGTGCGGCGCCGCGGGCCCCGCTGAACTCTTCTCCATCCACGCACACGACTTCGTTGACGAAAGCCCAATGCGTTTTGCGATTTATAAGAAGAAAACATTAATGATAATATAAAAAAGATAATGTGTTTATAGAAAAATAAATATTCTTTATTTATAGAAAACGTTTCATTTGAATATTGTCATCCACCTTTTTTATCCATCCTAATTATTGGCATTGATCTTCTTACGAGCATTGGGCCATGATCTACATACTGCAACCCTCACTAAAGTCCCTCTCCCCAACTTCCAGCTTTAAAGCTTCGACACACAAATAAGCAGTATGATTCCTAAGGGACGGATCAACGGTTTTGTAGAGGTAGAGGACCACAGTAACTTTAAGACTAGAAAATCGGGCAACATACTTTGCTTTAAGTTATAGCTATAGAGGTCCTCTACCTCCACAAAACCGTTGATCAGTGCGTTAAGAATCACCTGTATAGATATTACAACATCAAACAAATAACGCCAATGCAAATTAGTAAGTATCGAAACTAAATATCAGTTTATCAGTTCGGGTAGCGCGCGGTTAGTTTCACCGCCCAGGGCGCTGAACAAAAGGGGCTCAACAGGTCTGCGTAAACGGTACGTTTGTGGCCATGTTTCGGAAAAAATAAATGTTATATACATAGAGAGCCATCTCTATTATTTCTCTCCAGTTCTATCTTATCTGTTTATTTCATGGAATTAGGCCATTATTAGTGCAGCGTAAAGTACCTTACTTTATGTAAAGTGATCACAACCTTACCTTGCCAAACGTTACGCAGTTCGTTCTTTTCATAGAAAATGATATCACGCATTCGATTTGATAAATGTATTTTTTGCATAGAAAAATGTTTGTAGCTTGCAACATTTGCTATCTGTCAATTTAAAATGTCATATTATGTGCCAAATACGACAATGACAAATGCTTCCAAGAATGTCAGTTTGACTGTCAGTGTCAAAACAGCAATCTGTAACAATTACAAAAAACTGCATTTTATTCTGTGCTGCTGGGTAGTGTATATGTTTTGCATTAGTGTAGTTAAGCGTAGTGTTTTCTCATACAAATAGTAAAACGCATACGCGTAGCTTAGAGGTAAGTGGAGATTAAAATTTTCATTATTTAAAACGAGTAAGTTGCCTGTGTTATTGAAACCTATGAATGTTTTACCTCTCCTCTCTTGCATGCAGCCTCGTATTACAAGGGATGGAACCTAAACAAGGTTTGTTTTAGCAAACATTTATAGAATCAGAATGTCGAATCCTTTGTACTATAAATATTACGAGTGATTGTTATTAAAATTCCCTTGTTGAATTATGTGTACCGTCTCGTATATTACAAATCTGGATTACAAAAAAAGTTAAGAATAGTTAAGAATATTACAAGGACGATTTATCTAAAAGATGTGGTAAAAATATACTTATGCTCGTATATTCTTAAATCTGTAATGTGAATTTTGACTTTGAATTAAGGATTAATCTGTTATGTGAATTTCAACTTTGAACTAAGAATTAATCATTCAGGATAATCATAGGATTTCCTTACTTACAGATACTTTTAATGAGACTGTTTCATCTATAATAGAACGGAAAGTCCGTGGTTGGCTCAGCGGAGTCATTGAAGACATGAGGCGGAGCAGTCCAGTACAACAATGGCTAGATTCACTGCCCACAGACACTGAGGTTGAGGAGAAACCAGCTGAAGACCAAGTGGAAACCACATACTCCGATGAAAACAAAGCAGATGATTCTGTGACCGAGAACACTGTGGTTGAAGCAAGTAATGTAGAACTTAAAGATGATAAAAACTTAGATGTCCCAACACAAAGAGAAATATGGAAGCGGAAATCTTTAGAGAGTGGGATGCTTACAAGTACACCAAATAAAAGTGTTAAGAAGAAACTCCAAAGGGATCACTCAGTTCAATCAGAAGGATGTGTACCTAGATTTAAGAATCCATTGCTCAGAGATCACTCTTTACAGGTAATTTTCTTTTCATAAAACTAACATGCAAAAGAACATGATGTTCTTTAGAGGTTGAGGTTTGATAAGAATCTTTAAAGAACCAAAAAATTTCTTTTATAAATGATAAATTTATTGTTATCTTACTATATTTAACATTTAATATCTATTTTAGTCAGATGCAAGTGGATCAAGTAGCAGTTCAGTGCTGAATGTGCTTGGAGCCAGGAAAGTGGATGCTGAGTCAGTTCTATTGGCACTTGGCTTTGGCCCCAGTGAAAAGCAACAAAAGTTACAAAGAATACCAGATCGCTTCCTTGTACCTTCTAAGGTATTCTCTTGACTTTTTTTATTATAGCATAGAATGTCTATTCTCTCATTTGAAGTGCTTTTTAAATATCTTTACTACATTAATTTCAGCTAAAAGGCATAAGCACTGAGAAATTTATAAAGGATGAACAGCTCTCTATGCGCATGCATGACTGTGGCATATTTGGATACAGAGGTCTTACAGGTGAGTTTTCTTTCTTTTAGAAACATTTCCACTAACAAAGCTATTGGATTAGGGTAAATTTTTTTCAATATCAATTCATAAATGCCATTGGGATTTTGCTTTTTTATATAGTGTATTTCATTTAAATCATCAATAACAATAACAGAATAGATGTTGATTAGATAAAAAAGAGAAAAGTAAAAGTATCTCAATTATCTTTTATATGTTATACCCATGCAGAAATAATGGGAATTTTCCATTGGGCTGATCAATACAATGGTCAACTAAACTAGCTGTTTGCATCCAAAGAATTAATTGACCCAACTGACAGTTGATAGTTTGTTATACAGATTGGCTCAACACTAACACCTTATATTATAGCCTACTTAAAGTTAAATATATTGCAGACCAGCAGCAGACTGTTTGAATTATAGGAATTTATTTATAACATTTGATGGTCGAGGACATGGTATCACATCATTGGCGCCGGTTCATGAGCTTTTTAAAGGTTAATTTAACATAATAATGTATTTTAGTGCTACTAACAAGACTAATAAACTCACAGAGCACTGTACGCCCGTGTGCCGCTTCATGAAAGCCGCTCCTACCGGCTATCATGGGCCATATCAGATCCCTGATATTGCTGTACAGTAAGTAACATTTTATCTTATTCGCCTTGCATATTTCATTTATGCTTCAATTAACAATATATTTGTGTTCATTTGTTTTTAATTTTATAATGCATTAAAAACCAATTAATTGATGTTGTTTTGTTGGTCTTGATTATTGTACACAACTGGATTAATTTGAATGGAATTGTACCGAAAACCACAGATTAATTTTAAATTATGAGGCTGCTGTGTTGTATATTTTATGTTGTGTTTTCTATAGTCCACTATATGTGAATAGTCTTATTGTTGTAATATTTGCAGTATATCAAAGGTTATTAGTATCAATAGTTGAATGAATGGATAAAAAGGTGGCTATTTTTTTATTATTATCTGATGTTAATGTTTTTAAGTAATATAAAAAGAATGATTCAGTTTTATCTGCACCTTTGTAATTGCTTGTTTTTATACATGTACATTAAAACACAATTTTAACGATTTATTATTTAGTTTAAGTTATAAAGTTTATAGGAAGTGGCAACTATATTTGTCTTTCCGCTGATAAGTCCGAAAATAGCACATTAAATTGTAACTAATTTAACAATTTAGTTCTCAGTACAAATTATATGTTATTTGTCCAGAACAAGGAAACAAAATCGTTGTTGCAATTTATAGTAAATTTGTGTGTAGGTCGTCTGCTTATTGTGGACGTCCTCCATCTTCTAACGGCCTTGTGTTGAGGAAAATAAATACATCGTAGGCGAGACAAACAAATCGTTAACTTCCTATAAATTACTTTAAATTCACTACAGTTGGTGCTCAATAACGCCTGGTCAATAGTCATGACGATAGTTAAAACATGCTACTTTAGGCATAACTTACGACTATTTCCTTTATTTTAATATACTCTTTTTAATTTATCTCAGAAAAGCTGACAGTATATAGAAAGTAAACCTATAATGGTTGTGTATAATGAATAATATTACCTGCCCCTCGGGGTAGCGTTTTTAACACTTTTACAGTCTAACAGAAGGGGTGCTGTTCTAGTATTAAATGGTACAAGCCGATTATAGATCAAGCACCCCATAAATTGTTACTGTCACTTATAATTAAATCGATGAAAAGACAACTTCTATATTAAGCTTATAAATATAATGCCATTTGTTGATTTTTTTTTCAATTTAAAATAGATATCTTTTTCTTTCTACGGTAACGATTCAAAATTTCGTCAGGCGAAATTCAAGGTTAAATTCTTAATTTTGTTATTTCGTTAAATATCATCAGTTGTGTCGTTATCATTTACAAGCAGACATTAACAAGCTGGAGTTGCCGACTTGAGCGTCGCTAAGTTGTTCTAATTATTATTGCACACTTACGTTGTACTTCCGAGAGTAACGCATCTCACGTCTTAAGAGGCAAACCAATTTAGCTTGTTGGAATTCTAATTCATTATGTCAGAGCATTTTATCAAGTGTCTATATTAATCGTCTAGAATATTCATTTAATTGTTTACCTGTTCGAAATTGTTTAGGTACGAAAGTAGTTGCAACCGTGCGGTTTTCGTGGAACTTTCTGCCTTGGCATTGCGTGGTGAAACGGTCTGTCCTCGACGGTATTTCCAAACCAATACGACTTACGGTCCTTCAAGAAGCGAGCCTATCATTTTCTTAAAGGCAACACATCTGCAGTTTCTCTGGTGTTGCGCATGTTCATGGGCGTCGTTGATCACCTCGATGTTCTCGCAGCTCATTTTCCCCCTTTTATTATAAAAAAAATGTGCCCTGAGTTAATTAAAGTAAGGCATAGTGAAATAAATTTATTGATTGTATGGAATGATGCGTTTCAGGGAATCCCCATGTACCACCATCGACAATTGTAGCTAAGATAATGGAGTGTATCTTGCACGACAACGTGTGCCGCGAGGAGGCGCTCATGAAGGCGCGGCACTCTATCGCGGACCTGCGCGGCGCCCCGGCGCTGCACGCCCAACTGGCACGCGCTGCGTTCAACAGGCAAACCACAAACTAGGCACTTTTACTTAAATCACTCTGTTACTTAATTTTTTCATATATCTGACACTTCTATTTCGAAATAATTATAATTTTAAAAGCTCAAATGAACTCTTATGTGAATTCGTGAGTTAAGAATTGACGGTTTTAAACTTAGACTATTTTGTGAATTTAAAATATATTGTATGGGTAATTTACGAAGTTGACAGTTTTTCTGTTTTGCTTTAGCTTTTTGGTTTGTTTAATTTTCGTGATAAGCGTTGAGCTCAATTCTTTAATTAATAGTAAAAGATAAATCGTGATGTGTTAGGTAATTAAAAATATGTTTTGAAAAATAGTAGTTTGTGTGGTTGATTTATAATAAAAATATTTGTCATTTGGTTGTGCAATATGTGGTATACAAGCGCATAAATTTTAGTATACGTTTTAAATATAACATATTACAATTTATAGAAATTTAAATTTAACCATGCAATTTAATAGAGAAAAGAAATAAGTCGTTTCTATAAAACCCATAGAAAAAAACACGAAATCTTTTTAAAATCCCAACATATAATACATTGACCTATTTGTTTTTAGTGCCAAAATAAAAAAGACGCAAACATAGCTAGTCAAATAAAAATGTCATAGAAATATGTATGTTATGATTATTTTAAAGTAAATATCTCCTCATATCATTAGAATACATAGGGTTATATATAAAGTTTATACAACTTTTAAAACGTTTTCGTTCCAAAAGTACTTATTGTTTGTTAAATCGTATTTTAAAAAGTAAAAAGTAATGTGCATATATTTGAAATTTTATGGGATATACTATTTTTGTTTTATTTAGCATGCAATTCTAGGTTTTTTGACCTTTTTAATATATTTTATTAAAAATGAATTTTACTTAACATTTGTTTAGAGTTTTCAAAGTATTTTGTAAAATTTAAATCTATCTGTAATATTTTGTCTATTTTTTAAAAAAGATAATGTTGATCTATGGCAAAGAAATAAAAAATATCATAATAATAAAAACGTTAGTAGCTTATTTAAATTTCAAGATAACTAGTGGAATGTGCAATTTTATTTTTAAACCGTAGATTATAAGTATTATTAATATATTCTTTCTTCATATTTTCTTATATTTCTATCTTATCAATTTTAATATTTGTAATTTTAAAACACTATTATTGTAATTACATGTTTTGACTACATTTAGTATAACTATCCTAGAATTTTCTATAGAGGTAGACAGGGTTCTATAGTGAAAACCTTTTATTCTTCGAAATCTTTCCTACGGACTTTATACCTGTATGTTTTATATAAAATCTTATAATAGTATTAAATTCAAATTTTATTATATCTTAAAAGATTATATAGAGTAAAATAGTCTATGATTGTAGTAGAAAATTTAAGGAAAGTCTACATTCAAATTACGATATTTTTATTCTATTATTTTTCTTTTCTTTTTTTACTCGTGTACCTCGTGTGTAAACAAATATCTGTTTTCATTAAACTTCTTTAAGTATCATATTTTTCATTAGTAATATTTGAAAGTTGAATTGTAAATGTTAAAGTGAGACGCACTCAAATGTTTAAGTTTTTATTGTGTTTTTAAATATGAAGTAAATAATTGGTCGTGCCTTATTCCATTAGGTACATATCATTTGTTAGTGTAATTAATATTGAATGACAAGAATCTATAGTAAAATGTTGTGTTGTGATCTTATGTTGATTGCTCATTAAATTTATTATGTTAAGTTTTTGTTTCATTCGATTAATTTAAGCCGGAAAAAAATACTCTGTTTTCATTAAAATATATATTCACTTGAATCTATTTAACGTTTCTTCTTGCTGTACTTCGTCTCTAGTAATAAGTTAGATAGTTATACCATCCATCGAAAAGCCATTTTCTGATGCAGTATTTTCTAAACTCATCGAAACCAAGTAACAGTAATGCGAATGGCACTGATAAAAACCACCTGAAAAGTGTTTGTCTTTTGAATATAAGTCTGTCGTAAGAAAATTATTGATGTATTAATTGGAAAACAGTTTGATGCAAAGAAACTTTCATTTCCACAGTTGAGGTGCATAATAATGTAGACGAAAGTTTATGTTTGCTTAGGAAACTCACCATTGCGGTCGCAGCGGATACGTGCAAAAAAAATCATTAAGGACCGGCACGTAGCAAAGAATACAAGCGAGCAACAACTCAAATACCAATCCCAAGTTCAAAACTTTATTCTTCATTCCTACAACAAATCTTGAAGTTACATTTCAGCCGTCGTCATGTTTAAAGTATAAGCATCGTCAAAGTTACACTAGTACCGTACTAATTTACAATGTCAATAATACCCTTACCGACTTCGAATATAGAATTAAATCTTGTTTTACATATGATGCCGTTCATCATCTGCGTGATGACGACGGCCACGAAGTACGACGCCTGGCAGGCGCGCTCCAGTTCCTTCCTCTCCTCGTACGTCCACTCCTGGCCCAGGGAATCCCGCACGTCGGTCACCGCTTCGTTGTCCCACCGCTCTCTTATACCTTGAACAAATATAAATGGAAGCAACTAACAGAAGACAACTGAGCGAATACTGAGGTTTGGTGGACCCTTTAATAGATATGTTAGTTAAATTATTTACATCCCTTCCGAACGGGAATTCGGTTCAACCATAGTTTTCCAAACTTATTGATTCCTTGAAAAGCTCTAGTACCTCATAATTGTATGTTAAAAGGCAAAATTGATTACGAAATGTTCTTACCGAAGAGATCTGAAGGATAGAAGCCGTGTTCCGCCATAACAGTGAAGTAGGCGTACATGCCCGCTGCGAACTCGATGAGGCCGAGGTGTCCGTAGACGAGGTAAAGCATACGCGCGGAGACGAGCCTGTCGCCGTGTCGCGGCGGCCGGCCCATCACGTCCGCCTCCGCGCCCTCGTACGACAGGGACACCGCCGGCCACATGTCCGTGCCCAGGTCCACGCACAGGATCGTCATCACACCTACAACATATACAGGTAGGACTGTACCGTAGCTTCGTTTTTCCATATTTAGCGCATATTGATTTTGTTTGAATATTGTAGCATTTTACTAATCATATACTGTTGAAGATATAAAAATTTCTTAAAACTAACCTAATGGCAATGGAATAGAAAATAAGATAAACATCAAAACTGGCAGGATTTCAGGCACGTTGGATATTAGAATGTAGCACACGGACTTCTTCAGGTTGTCAAATATTTTGCGACCCTCTTCAATTCCTATTACAATCGTAGCGAAATTGTCATCCATTAAAATGATATCCGCCGTCTGCTTCGATACCTAACAAAAATAAATACATTTAACGATAGAAACCTATTGGAAAATATCGTATCTAACTATTATGATCGAATATTCCACGATTGAATGTGAAGATAATATTTTTGGACCCAATAGTTATAGTGGGATCAGTTATACTTATGTAGCAAATGATGATAAAAAATATAATGGACCTGTGATCCCGTTATTCCCATAGATATACCGATGTCGGCGCGGCGCAGTGCGGG
>NW_013528137.1:2392604-2400302 GCF_000836215.1 Papilio polytes | reverse complement strand
CATAAAATTATTCTAAATTATTTTATTCTGTTATACCTCCTCTCGTGGTGGATCTTTCAATCCTATAATACCGATCAACCGAAGACCATCCAATGGAAAATTTACTTCTTCCGTATCGAATTCATAATTTGTTGGAAACACTTTTGGGTCCAGTATCAAATCGGCAAATGCTAAAACTCTTTCACCTGAAAATACCAAGCGTTTTATCATCTGTACCTTTGTGAAATACAGATATCCTAATACTCCATACCTGTCGTAGCAAGATCTTCAATAGCTTTGTTTGCTGCTTCCTTTATTTCGTTCGTTATAGAAACATTATTATTTGCTACAACTACAGTATTGCAGCGCGATAATATGCACTCAGGAGCGCCTTTCATTACAACCACGTATCGAGACATGCTCTTATCGAAATGGACGCTCACCTGAAAATAACGAAAAGGTGTTAATTTCTTTAATAACTCTTAAAAACGTTTATTTTAACTGTATGTAATTCCTCCCACAATCGGGAACAATAATCAGTACTGCGAATTAAAAAGTAAATTAACTGATTTCTAAATATTAAGTTTCTTGCTTACTTGATATTTATTGGTAGAGTTAAATGGTATTTCAACAATTTTCGGATAATTTTGTCTTAATGTCGCCGGGTCGTTGTACGTGCAGAGAAAGGTTAATATTGCAGTTTCAGATGCATCGCCATGAATCTCCCCATTTTCATCAATAGTTGCCGAGCTACATAATGCACCGCATGTCTTTAAGGCTTCTATAGCTAAAAACAAAAATATTAAACTTCTACAAATAGCAGTAATATAAAAATATTAATATGTTAGGAAAATATTTTTTACCTTTGTTATTCGTTAAACTATCTGAAAATAAATTAAATGTCATTTATTCGTGATTAAATTAATTGTAGAATTTATTTTCATTTTCATTGTCTGTTAATAAGATGTATAAATGCGTTGTTTATTCACCTTTAAAATCTGGGTCCAATATTGAGTATTTGCGGTTCCAAGTCCAAATGTCTCGGACGCACATTTTATTTTTTGTCAGAGTGCCAGTTTTGTCAGAACAAATGATAGTGACGGCTCCTAGAGCTTCAATAGCCTCCAAATTCTTGACGAGGCAATTCTTCTTTACCATACGTTGGGCTGTGAGCGTCAACGATGCCGTTATTGTTGGCTGCAATCCTGTGAGACATAACATCTTGTATTACACTAGCAGCTTACAAATGTTCATGCTAGACCAATGTTTATGAAAAACAATTTTATGTACCTTCAGGAATGTTGGCAACTATAATTCCTATCACGAATATCGTAGTTTGAATAAAGGGGTATCCGAGAATGAAAGATGATGCGGCAATAAAAACACCAAGACCGAGTGCCCAGATCGACATGTACCACATGAAGCGACTAATTTCTCGACAAAGGGGTGACGGCGCGGGCTCCAAGCGTGCCGCCAGTCCGGCGACTCGTCCGAGCGCTGTCAAGTCTCCGCAGCATAGCACAACACCTAGAATTGATTTGAATATGTATAAATAAAGTTGGCCCTTCGAGCCGGGTACGCGATGGAATCTGAGAGTTCAAATCAATCTATCACAGATCTATTTTATATTATAGAATTAGTTGAAGTGCTAATAAAATTTTACCAAAAGCCCATCCTTCGACACATTGGGCTGAAAAGAAGGCCACATTTTGTGATTCTAATATATTTGTGGTCCCTTCTGTGTTGGAACGAGTAACAGCTCTGCTTTCCCCAGTCAACGATGAATTGTCCACCTGAATTAGAGCGATATTGTTAATATCAACATCAATAGTTCGACGATTGATGGTTATTTTTTTATCAGATTACTTTGAATCCTTTGCTTTCAATGATCCGTATATCGGCAGGTATGACGTCACCGGCCTTCACGTGCACGATGTCACCTTTGACCAGCTTGGCTACCGGCATCTCAGCGTTCCACACTCCATCTCGCATGCATTTCGCTGACATCGGTATCATGTTGTTAAATGTTTTTAATATCTAAAAAGGTAATTACTATGATATTTCATATGGAAAATGCATGGGGCCTGTAGGCTAAGGTCGTAAGGACGACGTAAATTAGGTAAAGGATACGTGACAAACGAAGTCTCGATACTTTTATCCGTTATATCGTAAGGTTTTCTCAATTGAACTCACCTTTGAACTTTTAAAGTTTTGGAAGAAGCTGAAGAGACCACAGATAATGTCGACCGCTATGAGCACGCAGCCCAAATACAAATTATCAGTGCTTGGATGTGCCTTCATCGATGATTCAATCACGTACGATAACAGACAAAGTATTGCACCGAACCAAATTAATATTGAAAAACCTTTTGACAAAATTATGTTGTTATTGAAGATAAATTTTAAGCTAGGGTTTCAAAGTTTTCATGGTGTAGAATTTCACACATTATAAAGTTTAATGATTTTACCAGTAAACAGGCATTTTAGTAACATCTTCGGCCATTGGAAGTGCGAGGTAGGAGTCAAAGTGTTAGGGCCGTAATACTCCAACAGTTCGGCGGCAGCATCACTTGTCAGACCTTTCACTGGGTCCGTTCCTAATCGAGTGTATAGGTCTTCTACGGAATTTTTGCATGAAATAATAGTTTCATTCGTAAATCTGATTATTTTATTAATTATTTGTTTACAGCTATTATTTATTAGTAATTTATATCATAAAAATATACCATCATCGTCAGCAATTACCCTATCTATACTTCTATACTAATATAATAAAGCGTAATAACACACTTCTTTGTTGCCTAAGATGTCAGCAATTACAACATATTTTTGTATAATTCTTTTTTTAATAATAAGTCCTACACTTACGTCACGCTTTAGGCTATATATTTTCACGATATTAAACTTATGGGGTAAATATTTTGGATTAAAACTCTAATGTGGGAAAGAGACCATAAGTTGCTGCCAACATCAAGGAGCAAGATTGCCATACTAAGGTGTATTTTGACATTTGCAATTGAGAATTTGACAGTTGTAAACAATAAAATAATTTTTTATAATTTGATGCGGATGAAGCCGCACGGGAACAGCTAGTAACGTATAATAATGAACCTTGGGTTGGATGAAAAATATACATGAAACTTTCGTGAGATTAGACAATATGAAAAAGCTATTCTAGTATGTTTTTTTTATATGAAGACAATATTATGCGAATACTAACTGAGTGGAATAAGATGTGTGTTAGTCTCTATCTCCTTTTTAAGCGCATTAAGACGAGTGCTACTGAGATCTCTTGACCGCAGTCTCCTAGGATTGTTCGGCCGGAACAGCTCCGTAATGGATGAGAAACTTGAAGATCTCCTATTATGCATTGTTTTATATCTAGTTGAATTATGAATAGTCGTTTAGAATCGACTACCTATGTCGCGACTGTCTAGATTACGAACACGTTTTTTAAAATTAAATAAATGTTTTTCATGTTATTTCTAAAAAAGCTTTATTACTTCCCTTCACAATATTATAAAAATATCTTACAAAGTATAACAACAGAATGACAACAAGTAATCTTCAAAAATGTTATTTACAAATTACTCTTAGCTTTGAGCGATTTTTTTAGTACTTCAATTTCAATATCATTGGTTTTCAAGAGATCATCGTAGTAAACTCTGCGTAGCAAGTTTTTAGTGGCAAGTATAGAACTTGCGGGTAGTTTTAAAATCTCGTTTATCTTCTCCCACGATTTCGCTTCTAATTCATCGTGCTTGTACACACGATTGATGAAACCGACCTCCAGAGCTTCCTTGGCTGACATTTTATGGTTAAACAGTAACATTTCTGCAGCCTGAAACAAAGAACATAATGTTATGGAGTTATTGGCAGTAGCAGAGGGTAACAAAAATAGTCTAACAAACCTTACCTTTCGTTGTCCAATAAGTCTCTGGAATGTTAGTGTAGAACCTCCTTCAGCAGTTATATGTAATTTTGGAAAAGGTGTGTAAAAATAAGCCTGCAAAAAATATTCATTGTAATATCTGTCTGTATTGTGAATAATTATCATACTTTTGCTTTGGTATTTATTAATGAAAATAAGTTACATTTTCTGACGCAAATACCAAATCACAGAGGGCCAAGGTTGTAGCCGCGATTCCTATAGCAGGTCCATTTACAATAGCTATTAGTAACTTGGGAAATTTTATAAACGCTTCGATAAAATCCTTTAAAAGTTTAATATGGACATCTTCAGATTCACTCCAAGAGTTGGATACGTCATTGCCGCTGCTGTAAAAGTCCGCTGTTCCGGTTACCACGACCATGCTGACACTGTCATCCATCGCTGCTTCGTTCAGTATTTTTGCCACCCGACCGTACATATTACCGTCGATTGCATTTTTCTTCCGTGGTTTGTTAAACCTTAATACTTTAATAGTGTCTTTATTGGTTTCCACAATAGTATTGCTATCATCCATTTTTTTATCTAGTATTTTCAAGACATTAGTTGTTCTGTAAATTAGAGAAACGAAGTGTTTTTACATATTAAGACACACAAACAATATTAAGTTAGGTACAATAAGCAATAGTTGTGCAAAAACGAATAGTAAAATACGTACATTATATGTAAAAAAAATCACACAATCAAAGAAACATAGTTGGTTTAGCGCGTTATTAGCGTTTTATTCTAAACTTTGATCCCAAAAAACCTGTTTATCTAGCCATTGTAAATATATCTAAATAAATTGTTAACATGGATTGAAGGAACATATACCGCCACTACGTTAAATATAATTAGAATGTAATTTATTTATATAATAACTTATTTACTTATCATTAATTAAGAATGGACTTTAATCTTTAAAAAGTAACATAGCACAGCATTTTTTCTGTAGACTACAGTTATTAGTTTGATAATAAATAATTATAACTTATAAGCTTAGCTCATAACCTTTTGAGAGAATTATAAAATGAAACTTACCATAGGAAATTAAGTGTAAATATGCAGTGTTAGTTAGTGACCTATCTAATACATGTAAACAACTATTATGATAGCAGTCTCATAGTGTTGTGCACAGCCGTGCACCTGTCATTGATTGTTTTGGGTACTTGTACTTGCTGCTCTTGTAAAAATACTCATAGAAAACCATAGATATCCGTACACTGACATTACAATTTGACATTGACAATCATGACATTAAAGTTGAAGGCTTGAAGGTGACGGAATGTGCCTAAATTATAAAATCAAAATTAAATTTTTCGTAGATGGTAGATGAAGAAACAGAAACTGTTTTATAAATAAATGTTAGGTTGTACAAAAAATATTTTAGTTAAGTAATGTGTGGTGTGCTAACTAAACTGATAAGAAGTCGTATTTTTTGTAATAGATTACCTTTTCATTTAAAAGTTACATCAGTATCTCGGAGTATCAACATTTGCACCACAATGTTCAAGTCCGCAGTATTTGATTTGGAACATGCAGAAAAAGAACAGGTTAAGGAGTTTCTCAATTCTTTTGACACTGTACTTAGTGATTGTGATGGTAAGAAAAAGATGGGTAATAATAAATGAAACAAACCTGAAATTAGAGTGTCATTAGTTTGTATTTAAAATTAATCTCGTTTCAGGAGTATTATGGATCGACAATAACGCTATTCCCGGATCTGCAGATACCATGAATTACTTTCGGAAGATCGGAAAACGAGTATTTTTCGTAACCAATAATTCTACGAAGATTCGTAGTGACTTCGCACTCAAAGCCCAACAGTTGGGTTTCATTGCTGATGAGGTATTTTGATTGTAATTGTTATAATTAATATTGAACGGTAAAAGTAATTTTTAAAGTAAATATGTAATGTTATATATGAATATTTTCTGTAATTACAGAAAGAAATTTTGTCTACATCATACTTGGTTGCGCACTACCTCAAAAGTATTGGATTTAAGAAGAAAGTTTACTTGATTGGATCAAATGGGATTGGAGATGAGTTGAATGCTGTGGGCATAAAGCATGTTGGAGTTGGAGTAAGTAGATAAAGGAATGGTAACATTTTATGTTTGAATTAAAAATCCTTATGTATAGGTGCTTCACATAGTTTAATTTATTTCTAATTTACATGATATATTAAATCAAAATACTGGTTTTTTTCCTATTTTTAAAATTCTTATTGGATAAATATAGCCCAATTTATATATTTTTATTTAAATGTATGTTTTCAGCCAGACCATGTCAAACCTGATTTCAAGTCACTGAAGCCCACTGATCTGGATTCTGAAGTTGGTGCGGTTGTTGTGGGATTTGATGAACATGTCAGCTATCCGAAATTTATGAAGGCTGCCTCATATCTGGCTTCTGAAGATTGCTTGTTTGTTGCCACAAATACTGATGAACGGTTTCCAAAATCCAGTTCAATAATTGTCCCTGGCTCAGGTACATTGGTCAGAGCGGTGGAAACATGTTCGGAGAGAAAAGCATTGGTGCTCGGTAAACCTAATGAGTATATAAGAAAATATCTAGAATCTTGCGGTTTGAATCCAGCAAGGACTTTGATGATTGGCGACAGGTACATGCTACAACATATTCATACTTTTATAAAATATTTTAAAAACCAATAACCAAATAGCTATACTAATATTATAAATAAGAGGATATAGAAGGATGGATGTTTGTTAGAAGAATCTACAAAACACATCAGTGGGTCCAGATGAGATTTAGCATAGATCTAAAACATAATCTGGAAGAACACAAAGGCAACTTACTAAGTTTTTTAAAATTCAGCAGTGATACCTAATTTTAGTCCCTTTTCCTTTCCACCCTTTTCTTAAGAAAAAAGGATGGAAATGAAAAGTGGAATTGACATTGGGATGCATACGCATATGAAGGGGAAATGTCCCCTTTATGTGCATCTCATCGGTCAATCAAAGGTAGACAACGCATCTGCAATTGTGGATGTTTATGGGCAGCTGTCGCTGTCCACTTTGGTGGATTCAGGTGGCCGCTTGCTCATTTGCCACCTTATATTATAAAAAAAAACTAGTAATAATGCAATACGTATATAGCTAGTAGAGTCAGTTAATACATGTATTTGGTACAGTAAATAAAATAATTTTTCCAAGGGATTATACTAAAATTACATACATTTGTTTCAGATGTAATACAGATATAGAATTTGGTGTTCGCTGCGGCTTCCAAACTCTCCTTGTGTTGACCGGTGTAACTTCAACGAAGGATTTGGAGAAGATTCGCAAAGAGCAAATAGCGCCATTGCCCGATGTCGTACTACCAAAGTTGGGAGATTTATTAAAAATAGTCGAGTCCTAGTACAAATACATGTTAAGAGATTCTAGATCATTGTACTGTTAATTAACAGTATGTACGTTAGAATTAAATAGAGCAATTAACATCAAATTGTGATATTTATATTAGGTATCCAGTTTTTACACATTTCTTTTTAAGTAGGTTTTCTATTTTTATCAAGTTTATTTTTGATGTGATGTGGCTCTTCTATTTATGTGGTATAGTTTATTTAATATATCAATGTTAAATCATTATCGTTTTCATTATTTTCCAGGTTTTTTTTTTCGTGAAATTATTAAATGGCTTTATTATAAGTGAGCACTGTCATTATACCATCATATACCACCCGCACTTGGCCAGCGTGGTTGACTATGGCCTAGTCACCCCATATTAGGGTAGGCTCCGAGCCCCTCGGTGGGGACGTATAGTGAGCT
>NW_013528137.1:2386884-2391984 GCF_000836215.1 Papilio polytes | reverse complement strand
GGCAGACGGACAAACATCGGTGGTACGTAGATACGTAGTATAGGAGGGCTGGGACGGAAGTCGGTCGTGTGTTGACTAGTCTATGTGATTTAACTCAGCTTCGCGGTATATTAATGTGAGTATATTTTTCAAATTATATCTGCAATATCGTATTTTTAGTTTATTATCAACGACAGATAACATGTTTGGTTTAATAATAAGTAATTTAATACAGAAATTGATATTTTAATTTATGGAAATGGACAACAAACATAATGTTTATTTCAAAAATTCGCGTTTGATTTTATTTATTCTACTATTGTATTGGTTTCATAAATAATATGTGCTTAACGATAAATACTTCCGGTTTAATTTAGGTTGAGAATATTACGAGGAGGGTGAAATATTTTCGGCGCCTTTCGTTATGGCGGGCACCCTATGAATACACACGGCCACTACACCTCCTGCTTACTATTTTTATAGCAAACATACGTACATAGAGTGTTTTGTTCGTAAACATGTCATCTTGTCCATCTGTAGCGCAAAACATACAAAAGTTGTTATTACAAGTAAAACAAATTTGAACATACAATTTCCTATAGATTAGATATTTTTTATCAAAGACCTTAAGCATTGGATGAATAAATTCATGCAATTTAAAGATAAGATAATAAATTCAGTGACGCGTAACTGCATCGACCTTCATTACTGTTGCCTCACTGAAGTTATCGAATTACATACGTGTTTAATTAACAAAAACTATCAATATTCTTGTATATATTTACAAATAAAGTGAAGCGTTGGGAGCTTTCGAATATTGACGCTTTTGATCCAAGCTTTTTTCGACAATATCTCAGACACAAAACAACGGTAAATCAAACATCCATAATTTAGGTAGAAATCGGAAACTCCACATAGTTCAATATTGAAAATTGCCAATATTGTGCACTATTAATTATAATATATACTTCATGTTGCTTTAATAACGTAGATATTAAAATTGATGTTTTCGTAAAACGCTTATACCTTATAAGAAAATAATACAACATAGAAACAATCATACTAATATAGTAATATATATAACATTATCAATGCGTTTAGATGGATGGATGGATAGACGAATGCTTGTTAGAGTTTGTAGCCTAAACTTCTAAGTGGATTTCGATGAAATTTGGCATGGATGTAGAGGACAGTCTGGAAGAACACACAGGCTACTCACTTTTGTTTTTTTTTTTATTCCACGCGGACGCAGTGCTTGTCTATTTCAATAAATGGTAGATAAGTGCGTCTGAACGAAATGAAAAGCCTAAGTTTAGCTATGGGAAAACCTCTGCGAAATGTGTTTATTCGCGACGTAGAAACTCGCAAGGTCGTTAGCACTGTAAACTTTTCACACGTTTTCACTTTCAGATCTCCCGTAGGTTGATAATTTTAGATGATATATTTATATTTAAAACAAGTAATATTTTCCAGTTTCATTAACTTAAATTAGTGATATATTAAATCTTATTACAATTTAATTGTTTATGTAAACTGCCTGAAACAAGGCAAATTTGTCATTTTGCAAAGCTTATTTTGCATGCAGCAATTTGTTATTTGACTTATTCTCATGGTCGTGTTGTTTCTATTTCGGTTATCAAAGGATGACTCCTTAGTTGTTCTACCTACTCGGTTGTGCTATCATTGTTTAAAAAAACCCGTTTTACCTGAAATTAGTCAATGTTTATCTAAACCGAAAATGTCTGCAACTGTTTCGTTAAACGTTTCTTATGTACAGCATGTATTGCTTCTTAAGAAAAATTTTGTCGTTATATAGAACTAGCTTTCGCCCACGACTCCGTCCGCTTGGAATTAAAAAAAAAAACAAACAAAAGGGAGTGGCCTATGTGTTCTTCCAAACTAGCCTTTACATCTATGCCACAGTTCATCGAGATCCGTTCAGCCGTTCCATCCATCCATCTAAACTTTCGCATTTATAATATTAGTAAGTAGTAAGATTAATCTTCAAGCTATGTAATTTATAAGTTAGAAGTTGTACATCATACATGACGCAGAATTACTTACAAGCTATTGTTCCATATTCGCCTTTGGCTTGTGCGTGACCCGGCATCATAAGTGCGGGATAAAAATAAATTTTGTTCTAATGAACAGAATTTGTTCATGTATATCGCCATCCAACGAACATCTCTTAAGATCGTTAAACAAATTTCATCAGAAAAATCAAATACGGCAAGTAAATAAAAATTTCAGGTTTAATGCATCTGATCAAAATGAATCGCAATAAGTATTTTTATTCTACACGATTAATATAATGACTGAAGTTATCACTTTACCCTGACTACCATAAAGGGTTGCAGTATGACATTTGCATATGGAATATTAACCCGTCAAGAATTATTCTTGGGCATGACTCACATTTTATGCGTCTAAAATATAAAGTTGGTATAATAACTTAAGTCAGTTGATGACTGATGTTACCTGTGATGTTCTATGTCATATTTTTTTTAACAAATTGCGATAAGTTAACTGCTTTTTTACCTCGACAATTATACGTTAGTCTAAGTAATGAAGACTAAACGTTGAATGCATTAAGAGTTTGTGTTAGTAATTAGTTGTGTGCGTCATACTTGCTCGTGATAACATCATATACCTTGGTCCAAGAGGACATAAACTATTAACATATGCGATGATGTAAAGAAAAGCGTTTGTCAGCTCTCTTGGGGAATTATGGCCTATTGTAATTTATTTAAATAATTTTTTATTTAAAAACTAAGATAAGTTGTCAGTCTGTAGTGTCCTTGGTTCATTTTAGCAAATAATGTTCCATAATTAAACATGGTTCGAAAACTAGGTCAATTAAGGTGTTGTCACGTTAATATCCATGACATAAGTACTCGTAATGTGGACATTCGATAAAAAGACGTAACCAATTAGTTCGTTACATTTGTAGGCGCTAATGTAAGTTTAACTAAGGAACTAATTTCTTTACCCAAACGTTTGTCAATAAACTTTTCGGTATTATCCATTATATTGAAACGACTGCTTTTGTCAGCTTTGCAGAAAACTAAATTATAACTAAAACTGTATTAAATGAATAGTTCAATCAATAATAAATATCCTTTATGATTTTTAACCTTGATAAACAAATTATGTATATTTCTATAAGCTTTGATATGTTAATAAAACATACAATCTACTACGCAATGCGACTTTTTGCGTATTGTAATTTTAATTCTAAACAATTCAATCAATGTATAATTAATAAAAAGGGTGTCAAGAAACGGATTAAACCAGATAACGGATTCGAGACCAGGATCGGACTAATAAAAATAGTTTTTCGGACCGTTTATGATACGTACGAACTTTTAGTCCATTTCAAAATTGGTACTAAATCTGTGTCAAGCCTTTCAGCAGTAAACAGTATCGTAACTCCTATAAATAAGCATACTGACTGCTCAGTCCTAAATGCATAACTCATTGAGTACAATCCGAATTTAGCCCGGTAGTGGCGTGCACACCGCGACCTTCACACGTAGGTCTGAGCGTTTAGTCTAGACTTCCACCTGGCACCTACAGTTACCGCGGAGGTGTAATTGTTAATACGCCCCCTTCCTACTTACATTTACAGTTTTATTTTTACACTTTTATATCAGCATTGTTATGAATTACGTCAGATTTCAAGGCCGTAATGACCGAATCGCAATTCACATCATATCCTTTTTATTTAGTGTAATTTCAGCTGATGATATCATTATTAAAAAATGTCACGGATAGATCGATAATACTACTTTATAGTTAACCGTTTAAAAAATCACATACCGATAAATACTAGGAATTTATGCCCGGCGTCGCCTGTTTCAATTTCTACATTGCACGATATTATAAATCCATAGCGGTTAAATTGAAACAACACCTAGGGTGCGCAGTCCTGGCATATTTTTCCCACTTTTCCACGCTAAACAAACGGTAGGGCTTTGCGTACTCTAACGTCGCCCTCTAATATGTGACCAATCTGGTCGATATATCTTTACTAAGGGTCGCTTCTTGCCACATTTTCACACTTTTGCAATATAATTTTTATCGGCGTTTTCTTTACATAGTAACTATGTGTTGCATATATGTTAAAAGTGAAATAGATCATATACATACATAAATTTAAAAATAAATACACAACACATATACACTATACTTGCATTATCTATACCTACTTGACTTATGTTACATGCAACAGTGTTCAAGTGTCAGTCTTGCTTAAGTTTACTAGGTAATGTAAACCTCGCGAAGGCGTCGTAATAACGGAGTTATTTGAGCATAAATATTAGCAAAGATATGAATTCGAATATAATATATTTTAGTATGTTTGAAAGTACAGATAAAGACAATGTGATTATTGTCTGCAAAGAATCTATGGGTAAATAATGTACGTGTTGCCCAATAGTATATCAGTGTTTAGTTTATGATATTTTGGCAATCGTTGTTTGTTACTAACCTATGTCAATTGAAACACAGTTAACTTGTTCTAGTCGACATTTTTCGTATTTTTCCTAACTTTGGATCAAATATTATTGTTTTGTCTTGTTGAAAACAAGCGGTTTTTCTAAAACATTTGTAGAACTATTTTTTTTAATTTCATAATATACAAATTAATATTATACCGGCATTATTAGATCTAGCATTATTTCAGAAGTTTCTAGAGTAACTCTTTGTTGTATGTATTATTTATAGAATCGACGTTCGTCTATAATACTTTAAAATCTATGCTAGTTTTAAGTATCAGCTGATGTTTTCGATGTCCGTGCGAATCGCTTCCGCAAGGTCGATGATGTAATTGCCTAGTTTAGCGCGACGTGAACCGCTATTAAAGTCTTCGATAACTCTACGACACACAACAATGTTTTGTGTATTTTTGCATGACATCATTCACGATCGCTTAGATTGTTTGCCATTGAGTTACCTATGTTCTTTCCTCAATTCCTTTCGATATCATATAAATACGATTTTATAGTGTTACTGATGGTAATGATTCAATTATTGTCTTGAAACAAAGAAAACGATAAATGTAACCAATTTGTACGAAATTGTTAAGTAATCGTAGATTATACAGAGATTGCTTTTAGAACC
>NW_013528137.1:2382570-2386775 GCF_000836215.1 Papilio polytes | reverse complement strand
GGCGGCGAGCGGCGCGGGGGCAGCGGGCGCGGCCAACGGAACGCCCGCCAAGAACGACGACAATGCTATACCCTTTAAGGTTATTCATCATTACATATCCTTCAAGTATCTCTCATATTCACAGCTGAGATACAAGCCGCGTTGGAGCTGAAAGTCATACTTGCTTACATTAAATTTAATTGAATCAAAATATATTCACCCAATAAAGTGACTATGATTACGAAATTACGACTGACTCGTTGAAACCGTTTTACGTTTACCATACATACAAAATGGAAAATTTTACGTGTTACACACCTACATTTACATTTTACATACATACAAAATGAAAAATACTTGTAATTCCAATGTTATGCTTACATAAAAATTAGATTATTTTTCTTTCGCAATTTGATTTACAAAATTACACCTTACCTGAACACAATTTCTAGGTTCGAAGTGTAACTAACTGAAACAATCAAATTAAAACCAGTAGCAATCACAGTATTTACAACAGTTCGTACTTATCAGATCCAACACTATTTACTGCAGACACGCGACCGTACCAGGAACGTTGAGGGGCGATGTATACTTCTTAAACAATGCCTTCATAAACAGAATGACTCATCGCATCCCTAAAAGATATTTATAATGTCTTTCTTAAACCAAGCGAATAATTAAACTACGTTTAAGGTGCTTTAATATGTTGTTCGTGTTTATTCACACGCAACAATTATAGGTCCAAAAATAGTTTGCGTTAACCATAATTTGCAATAGTTTTATAATAAAGGAGAAAGATTGCTTTATAATGACTTTAAAACTAATGTTTTTATTTTAACTAATCAAAGTGTTTTGTAACAGTGAAAATAAAATTAAAACTTATTAACTAATATAAATTTATTTTTACAGGACGCTTTCAAATTATTTTCGAAGTTTGGTGATCCAAAATCAGATGGCAAACTGATTACATTATCCCAAAGCGATAAATGGATGAAGCAAGCGAAGGTGATTGATGGGAAGAAGATCACAACTACCGATACTGCCATTCACTTCAAGAAACTCAAATCATTGAAAGTGGGTGTTGATGATTATCAGAAATTCCTTGATGAATTGGCAAAGAGCAAAAAGGTCGAACTGGGTGATATCAAAAGAAAACTGACAACGTGCGGACAGCCCGGCATCACCACTCATGTGAGTTTCAAGATAACTTTTATTTTTGTGATAGTGACGAATTTAGAGCCTATTCAAATTTTCTACAGATGGAGGCAGCTCCTTCCTTAGAGAATAAAAAAATGTAAAACAGATATAGAAGCTCCTTAAAAAGCCACAATATCAACTATTGCTCGTTTTACTGTAACATTTTAGATTTTATTTTAATTTTCAGTTACCAAAGTCTCCCGCGGCCGCCGCCGCTGTGGACAGATTGACGGACACGAGCAAGTACACCGGCTCGCACAAGCAGCGCTTCGACACCACCGGCAAGGGCAAGGGCATCGCCGGCCGCAAGGAGCTCGTCGACGCCTCCGGATACGTCACCGGCTACCAACACAAAGACACCTACGACAAGTCACACTAATGTATTTACACTTTCCATGGCCTTAGAATTACGTTATAATCCCAATCTATTGTAATTATTAAATAATTCGTGTTTATCTATATTTGTACACAAAATTGACACGTGCGAATGTTTACATAGATTCTCATTTACTACTTTAAATTAGAGTCCCTACTTACCAATGTAGTGGAGGACATCTTCCTGCTTCGCGCCAACAAGATGTCTCAATAAAAAAACTTTTTTGAAAATGAATAAGTCACAGGGTGCACAAAGTGTTACAATTCTTTACAAATAGTGAGGATTTCATCTATTTTGTGTTTAACATTTCAATAATAATAATTTAAACAAAACAAAGCTGTCGAATAAGATCTTTTGTCCAATGTGTATATTGAAGACAGCGCGTGCCTTTAATTTATTTAATGAATTAAAAACAAAAATAATTGCTAATATAAACGGAAAGGCATTTATTTTTCACCAAAATTGGTGTAATTAGATATTAGATCAGGAAAGCCACCTCGAATTAGATATTTGAGCTGGGTTTCCTGTTTCCTAGAAAAGTGTATTTTTTTTATTAAACTTCCCGTCCTAATGACAGCTATTTACGAATCGTGTGATTGATGGAAATCAGTAAGGAAAGTGCGTACGAAATTCTATTAAAGTATCCTCCAATTTATTTTACAACTGATAAAAACAACAAAAAATAAATGAGGTAAATAAACATTCTTTATTTATTCTGTTTTTAAACTGTAAAGTACTATAATTATGTCTAGTATTTTTTTTAAAAAACGAAATTATAAAAGTCTTGAATTTTTTTAATCATGTATTATCTAGTCGTGAAAATTTTAGTAATTTTAATTCTTATAAAATGTATCCATGTGTTTTGTTAATAATACGTCGATAGAGCCTAATCTTTTTAATATTATGTGTTCAATTACAGTGGAACAACGGCACAAGTAAAATGTTTTCTTGTCTCTTCAATTTAAACATAAGTGTATTTTAGTATTTTCTAATATCTTAAATAGAAATTTAATGAACTTTCAAATAAACTTTATTATTGGAATAAGTATTGTTTTATTTTATTCCTCTATTTTCTTAGTATAAAAACTTTATACAAGCTAATGTTTTAAGTGGTTTATACTGTATGGGTCAAATATCTTACTTTTCTTACTAATATTATAAATGCGACAGTTTAGATGGATAAATCGATGGATGTTTGTTAGAGTTTGTAGCCTAAACTGCTGAATGGATTTCTGGAGAACACATAGGGTGCTTGCATTTGTTTTTTTTTTATTACCGCGCGGACGGAGTATCGGGCGAAAGCTAGTTAAAAATGAAATAAAACACTTTTCATAGGTACCATTTATTTGACTTAAATCTACAGTAATATATGTAAAGCCGTAACATGTATGAAAGTATGCATATTGACAATAAAACATAATAATAATATGTTCACTACTAATATACTTTGAATATAAACTTCTAAACGTCGCAACTGTGTATGTTGTATGCCTATGGTTAATTCTACACTAACATAATCACAAATTAACTTCGCCACCTTGACCACTCACTTAACAAGTTTGATTAAAAATTCCAAGCAGTTATCAAACATTTGTATATTAAACATTTTTCATTGGTCAAAGTCGTATATTTTAAGCACACATGCGTAAGAAATAATTTTCAAATCACACAACTAGAGATAATATAAAAATAATGGAAATTACCATATTGAGAGGAAATACAAAATAAAAATTTAGACATACGAGTTATATGGCTAAGCACTTAATGACAGGTACTTCTTATTAACAAATAACATACTCCAATCAACATATTGATGATATAAATTATTATATGCGTACTTAATAGAAATATAAACTCTGTCGCCTAGCCGTCATTATCACTAATAATCGAATATATTTTTTCTTTTATTAAAATAATTTTAAAACACATATACCTAACGCAATCTCGAATTAGTGAATACTCTATTGAATAACAAACAAGTTTTACATTGAGGTCACCTTTTCGATTTGAAGACGTAAAAGTTAAAAAAAGGCTTGAAGTTACAAGGCCGCAAGTTTGTTTTTTATAACGAAGTATCAAGTTTTGGAATGATAAATTTCTTTAGGTACAAATCATGAAAGAACTAAACAGCAATTTCATTTATTAACGAATGAAGAGTTACTAAATGTTTTTACAAAGCTATCTTCTTAAGTATCTTTTAAAAATGTATTACATTTTTTATGTATTTATGTGTACTTGATACCGTGAAAAGTATTTCATGTGAGCGAGATGCATTTATAGAGGATAGGCAGACCAGAGAGAGTAAGAAAGTCTTCAGTTTGCAGCCTGCTTATCTTGTCACTTGTATACTACTTGTCACACAAAGATTTGAAGCGATATTAAAGAGTTCTTGTTAGATTATCATTATTATTTATTATTGTCAAGATGTAATAAACATTGGAATAGGCTAGTCAATCGTCATGGTCTCATGGTACATCGGGACACGACATAGTTAATATCACTATATATCTAACCTCAAAAATTCTATATAAAATGCCATTTACAGATTGAAATAGTAACCATACAGTTCCAAAATCAATATTTAATCTGTATTGTTAATAATAGGTTACAGATTAATATAAATAATAATGAATTCCTTGGTTTTCTACACTAA
>NW_013528137.1:2348093-2382411 GCF_000836215.1 Papilio polytes | reverse complement strand
ATTGAGAAATTCATTTATTTTAAAAATAGCATATTAAAAAGAAAGTAAAATAAAATGGTCTCAAGTACCCAGCTTTAACAGAAATATCACACTAATCGACTGTTGATAATTTTTCTTTTGTCTTTCCTTGATAATGAAAAACAAAGAGAATGACTACAATAATCTCAATATTTTTATAATTCTTAACAATGTTTTATCTTAATTTAACTTCTGATTATTGTTTCCAAATAATAGTCAATACAATGACATAACAATTTAAATGAAAAAAAAATACTCGTATTAAGTGCGCGGTTAAATACATTATATTATTAATTTTCGTGGATACGTTGTATTAAGGAAATAATACATACTGACAACCTTCTATGCAAAATAAATCCGTAACATTTCATAAATTTATGAGAAATTAAAATAATTAATATATAAATAAATAATGACAGCAGGTAACACTGCAAATGGATTCACACATCAGTCTATTAGAATATCAATTATATCTCTTTTTCTCAAATGAATTTTTACCCTTTAGATTATATCATCTATTCACGCGACTATATAAAAGCAATGAAATGGAATAAACAATTTAACGAATCTAAACAACAAGTATTATGAAGCATTTGATATTATGACAATAAAATATATTAAACATATGCAAGTTAAAAACTTCAATATTTGAAAACTATATTTTTTATCAAACTTACCAATAAATGTCATGAGGTCGTAATCACTTTAGATTGGACATGTAACATTTTTGTCAATCTTCAATTTGTTAACCACAAAGTGTACATAGTTCTTCATAAAATGGTAAACTTGGTACTGTTATTTGAATCTTAAATTTACAATGTTTTATAACGCAATATGGAATTGAGATAATTTTATCATTTCCTAATCATACTATCACAAAATCAGATGCCGGTAGCCTGTTTTTACATCGGGTCATCGATGGTACTTACTTTCATAGCGAAGTAATATATAGCGCGTGTAGCTAAGAAGAATGCGACCAGGAAAGCACCAACGTAAGCCACGTAGATGCCACCTCCGTGCACCTTGGCAGAGTTGTATGTTCCCAGAGTAACTCCAAGAGCAATCGCGAAGAATATAAAAGCGAGTACTGCGAAGATGGTGCCCCGCAGAGCCATGCGTGAGCCCACAGAAGATACCTTGCGGCAGTGGGGGCACCGCGCTGGTGCGTTCCTTAGACGTTGATACTGTAAACATATTTCGATATGTTGATTTATCACTTAAGCAACTAGTAGCTTGCTTTATAATAGTAAAAAACAATAAAGGTTAATTGGTATTGCAGCAAAAATTTCATTTCATATGAGAAATAAAACAACAAACACATACATTAAAGCATAATTACTAGAATGTTTTCAAAACAAAAGTATTGACATTTCTGGGTGTTTTGTATTAATAATACAAAATCCATTTCACTATGTGTTGATACAGAATTTTAAAAACAACTCACTGATCGAATTGAACATTTACAATATCAAACATCATTGAAATAAATTGTTCCAAGTCTATGGATACCATAAAATGTTTAAGTTTAAAAACCAACAACTATTGCTGTATAATATTTCAACAAGTTCCTTAAATGAAATGACAACTCATGTTTGTAATCAATCAGTTTGATTGCAGATGTTTATAAAACACATAAACATCAATACAATAACAAGCTTCTAGCATTTGATTTTTTCTGAAGGTTTAATGTCAGCTTATGTGTCTCCTCAAAAGGACTCTAAGTCTAAACTAAATTATACCACCACTGGGGGTAGTATTATATCATAGGCATATTATATACTTACCAAAAATGTATCCTGGCAATGTACACAAATGACTCGGCACATGCCAGGCAATGTTGACACTGGTGGGGTGACTGGAGATGGAGCGAGGTTGATGATCCTCTTGCAGTCAGGTCGGGGGCACGCAATCCGCTGCGATGACGACTTGCAAATCAACAGGCAGTTGCAAGGACAACGCACATACTTCTTGCCCGGAGGGGCATTCCTTATTGGCTGAAATGAGTAATTAGTAGATAAGACAAGTAATAAATGTAAAATACTTACTTTAATATTGATGTTTAAATTATTTATTTTCTGTTTTTAAATAAAAGAAAGCAATTTCAAAGGAAAATAATAAATCCAACCTTTAGATCGAAATTTTATAATAATAAACATAAATGACAAAGTCAACCTCTGCCTACCCTATTAAGTTTTGTAAATCTCTAAATTTGAATGATATATTCTACAATCTAGTGTTTTTCTAACTATTTATTGGAAATACTGTGTAGATATTTTTTATTAAATACAACAAAGTTGAGTAGCAGATAACAAATGACTCATAACAGTGTACAAAGCCACACTTTCTTAATAACAATGTAACATACACTTTACATTTTCAACATATTAATTACATGATAACCAACTCTTGTAAATAATAAACTAACTGTTTAAATAAAAAATATCATTCTAATTTGTCAAAATTAGTCGGAATGAAAGAATTAAGGTCTAAAAATTAACATCCTTTAATTTGTGATTACTCGGACAATAAAACAAAGGACATATTGTACTCAAAACAAATGTAAGAAGGTTAGTAGTAATCATATATATTTTCTGTTTCGGTTCCAATTAGTATAATGCAACATGGTCTTGACGACATTAGCAATAAATTATAACAGTCTTACTTTTGCTGTATTCAAATCTTACAATGTGCAGGAGCTACGGTTATTATGTCAGGTTATATCGCAGGTTATTCGATGATATAATGTTTGTGACTCAATTTTCTAATGCATAATCATGTCTTACCGTAGCTTCATGACACACAGAACATTTTACAACATGCTGTTCCCTTTTTCCCGAGATATCTATCATCGACTGGCATACGCGGCAAGTCACCATAGGCATTCCAGCCTGTTGATACGGTGGTGGAAGTTCGTCCGGCCCGATGGGAGAGATTGTGCTTACATTGACTTCCTCTGTTGAATAAGGTAAAAATTACGTGGTACATAAACGTAATTAAACTACAAAACGTAACAATCGAACTCGACGTTGCACAACTCGACGTTCAACCAAGCTAGACAATCTTCATTATAATTTTAGTAGGCATTGTTTAACAATAAAAATACTAGAAAATAGTTGAATCATCAGCTGTCAAAAATACTAAAATTACTTACCATCCCTTAAAAGCGGCTGGTTTTCGCTTTGTCCGTCCCCCATCGTAGAACACGAAAATTTTAATAACTCAATATGTAAATATCTTTACGTGAACAAGGAATTCTTTTGACGAAAATTGTCATACCAGTTTACTTCGATTATGCACAAAAAAACAAAAACATCAAATTGACTAGCTCTGTGGTTTTCATAGACAAAAGAATAAGAAAAAAATAAGAAGTTTTTTTCTGAGATTAACATCAAATTACTGAAATACCTATTATTATTTAACATCAACGAACAGTCTTATTGCTTTTTCTTTGTTTTTTATAAAGGAATGGTGTTCGTTAATATAAATGAAATCTATGAAACAGACTTTTATACATTTTTAGTTGGTCTGTGATAGCACTTGTCAACAAAAGCACGTGGCAGTTGACAGTTACAGTGACGTATATCTTATGCGGTCTGTTTAATATTTTGAAATATAATTGAATTCATATACTTTTCCAAAATACTCACCATGTGTGTGAACTAAAACTGTGAAAAAATACTTATTTACATAATACGGAAACTTATAAAATGGCATGTAAACTACATAGAGTGCGTTACTATAATCCAAAGCCGGAACCGATAAATTGTGTTTCGTTTAATAAAGCTAATAAAACACTTGCTGTAGCAAGGTTTGTTACCGTCTCAAAATTAAATACTAATAAGGAATTGTATTGTCTGTTACTAATTTAATTTCTTACAGGTCTGACGCCTCTATAGAGATTTGGGATTTGAATTACGCCCCTTACTTAGTGAAACTTATTCCCGGTGCAGAAAACGCATCAGTAGAAGCACTGGGATGGGTTAACGATAGATTGTTATCAACTGGGCTTGGTGGAGCGTTGTTGGAATGGGATGTAAACACTTTGAGTGTTAAAAACACAGTGATCCTAACAGGGTACGCTGCGTGGTGCCTTGACGTCGATCCAAACAATACTTTAATAGCCGTTGGTACAGAGCAAGGTTATATTAACCTCTACAGTGTTGAATATGATGACATTGTATATAAGAAGCTATTTGATAAGCAAGAAGGTAGAATTATGTGCTGTAAATTTGATAAAACTGGAAAAGTTTTGGTAACAGGTAAATTTTCATTACTGCATTTTAATCAAGTTAAAAGATGAATTTAAATGTATCATCTGATTAATGTTTTATTTTAGGATCTATTAATACAATAAGAGTATGGAATGTAGAAACAGGGCATGCAACTTGCCGTATTTCTGTCAGTAGACGTGGGAATGAGATGATAGTATGGTGCCTGGCAGTGCTTTCAGATAATGTTGTTGTATCCGGAGACAGTCAAGGCAGGCTGACATTTTGGGACAGTGTCCTTGGGGATCAGGTATATTAAATAAACATAATGTATATAAGTTATAAAGGCTCCTGCTTTAAAATTACCTAAGTCATTGGCTAGCAAATGCCTTTGGGCATGGTCTTTGATGTTCAAGAATTTTCTTTCAGATAGAGTCATACACCACACATAAGTCAAATATCCTATCAATAGTTGTGTCTGATGATGAAAAGAATTTATACTGCAGTGGAGTGGATCCTGTTATAATGAACTTTGTTAAAGTGAGCAAAGGCTCTGGTAAAATCACTGGTGCCCAGTGGGTGAAGAATGTACAGAGAAATATTCATGAACATCAAGTCAGGTAAAATACATGATACAGGTTACAATGTAGACACACTAACCATTTTAGCGGAGAAGTCCACATCTCTATTTGATCAGAATTCAAAAAGTAGCCTATGTGTTCTTCCACATTATGATCTGTAATGAAACCAAATTTTATCTAAATCTGTGAAACCATTCTGAAGATGTCTTCTACCAAACATTCATCCATCTAAATGTTTTAATATCAGTAAGATGTTCTTATTTAGTTGTGAAATCTTTAATGAAAGTTTTGTTTAGAAACACCTGTAAAGTATTATTGTCTTTTTCTAGAGCATTAGTATTGAATGGAGACAAGCTGATATCAGTGGGAGCTGATGGATATCTGACATTATCCAGCTATCCACCGAAGTGGGTGATGAGGATACCACCAATGATTCCTGCTGTCAGATCAGCAGTTTCTGGAAAGAATAAGCTGTTGTTATTAAGGTAAGGGACATTTTATAGTACAAGGCTAGAAAAAAAAAACTTCTTAATGTATCAGCCAGTGCCCATGTTAGAGTCGGACAAGGTTGGTTGAACACCCACAAGTACATAATACATACATAACCACCAACAAGTGTGATGCATAGGCATGGCATTTACCCATGTTAAAAAATATAAAAAAAAACACCCACATTGCTGGACACAAAGATGTTCTTCTTTTTTCATATGGCAGCAAATTATTAAGAGTATGAATATTTTTCAGATATTCCAATCACTTAGAAGTATGGAAACTAGGCACATATGGAACTAATGAAAACGGAAATGTAATTATAACTGATGTTCAGTCACAACAAAATGTTGATAAAGAAAATGACAACACTCATCTAGAACAGGACACAGCAATATTAGATTATAAGAAAGGCAATAAATCATCGGGAACACAAAAGTTGAAAATAACCGATAAGCCTGTGAAGTTAATTTCAGTGAAAAGTAAGAAGAACAAACAGATAGTGAGTTGTGCTCTGTCACCGGACGGCCAGTTCGTCGCTTATTCTACTGACAGTGATGTGCGAATGCTTAAACTAGAAACAGTAAGTAATTATTGTAAAACTACTGCTGAATGACTTCTCAGTCATTGCTAATATTAAGGTCAAAATCGATATTGAAATTATCTTTAAAGCAAGTCAAATTATCAAAGTTCATCCCATACAAATATTGTTATACAAGATTTTCTTAGGGCTTTGCACTCTTGTGCTCTTTCCATCCAATCAATGCTACATCATAATTTATCTTCTTAAATCTTTACTACACATTAATTACTTATTTTTTTCAGGAGGATGAGAGTAATATATCATTGACAAAGATGTTAATCAGTGGGCTATCGTCAATGTGTGACCGCATGGTCTTCAGTGAGGACTCGCAGACTTTGCTGGTGCATTCTCGGGGAGAGCTCAAAGTTCTGCATGTTGATGCGCAAGCTGGAGCCACTGTTGTACAAATTATACCAACTGATAAATGTAAGTAAATTTTTATATATTCTTATTGTTGCTAGTACCATGGACCATTAGGAAGACAAATAGGAATCCCTGACTACCCATTTGTGTTATAGGCGTGTGTTATATTGTATGTTTGTAATTTTACTTTCAAACTCAATGTTTAATTGTAACTGAAAGCATTCTTTAATGTAATTTTCT
This sequence comes from Papilio polytes, assembly GCF_000836215.1. Taxonomy (NCBI): domain Eukaryota; kingdom Metazoa; phylum Arthropoda; class Insecta; order Lepidoptera; family Papilionidae; genus Papilio; species Papilio polytes. Next base: position 2,375,929 of record NW_013528137.1, on the reverse strand, counting down.
TATTAAAAATAAATCTATGTTCTAAATCTACACTATCATTAAGCTATTACAATAGCAATTACTATGAAAATTGAAGTCCAAAGTAAATTAGAGATGAAGTAACATGTTTTTGAGTAAAAATAAATAAATACAAATATAATTTTTTTGGTACAAGTCAAGTAACGGATCATAGAATAATGCGCGTATAATTAAAGGAACAACAAAAGTGTACCTATGTGTTCTTCCAGACTATCCTACATATATACCAAATTTTATTGAAACCCGTTCAGCCGTTTAGTCTACAAACTCTATCATTCCAAACTTTCGCATTTATTGTTATGATGTATTAAATTTCAGATTTAAAAAGTAAAACAGCTTTACACTTACACGTGTGTGAGAAGACACGTTCGAATGTTAGGTACGTAGTGTTGAGCGACAGCGCGGGCGGGGTGGCGGTGTGGCGTGCGGGGTGCGCGGCGGGCGGGGCGGCGCGCGCGCGCAAGTACGACCACCACGCCACGCTGCCCGCCTACCGCTGCGTGCCCGCCGCACTCACTGTTGACACTGCTAACGAAACACTTATTATCGCTTACGTCGATCAAAAGGTAAGATTTCAATTAATATTCAATAATGCAATTTTGTCTCCTCTGTTGATTAAAGCTTCTTGAAATGATGGGGACATAAACCAGAAAGTGTTAAGATTGAATGTGGATGGCTACAAAGGAAGAGGAAGACCGAAGAAAGTATGGATGGATTGTGTGAAAGAGGATATGCTTATATGACGGCTGATAGAGATGTATGGAAGAGCAGCACATACTGTGACGACCCTCCGTAAGGGATAAGGGCAAGTGGATGATGATGTTGATTAAAGCTTCTACAAATGTCATGTCTATGGTCGCTTTGCTATTTTAGCCAATAACGATGGCAATTTGCCTGTTTATAACCTTAGACTTATAGAACGTGTAAATTGTAACATAAATTCTGAGGCAAAAGTTAATTAATTTATTTAGAACGAGCTGGTGCCCGCGACTTCGTCTGCGTGGTATTAGAAAACATACAAACTATATAAATTAAAAAAGCTACGTATCCCTCGGGAAGCGGACAATTCTCGGGGATGAAACTTATCCCATGTGTACACCAGACTTTATTTTATATCTGTGCCAAATTTCAATAAGATATGTTGAACCGTTGCAGAATGATCGAGTAAACATTAAAAAACTAAATTAATAAATCCCACGGGAACCGTAACTATTCCAAGGATACAAAGTAGCCTATGTGTTCTTCCAGACTATGCTCTAAACCTGTGCCAAATTTCCTGGAGATCCGTTCAGTCGTTTAGACTACAAACGCTAACAAACATCCATCCATCCATCTATCCATCCATCCATCCATCCACCCATCCATCCATCCATCCATCCATCCATCCATCTAAACTTTCGCATTTATAATATTAGTAAGATTAGTAAGATTAATTGATTTTAAAATATGGAATAATGTAATACTGAAATGTGCGTTTATCTTTGAAAAAATGAGGCATTTCTTGAGTGGTATGTCTATGGCGTTTGCTATCATCATCAAGCCCACGCGCTATTTTTGTCGATGTATAATATTTTAACCTATAAATAATGATTTCAGTTAGTAGAATACGATCTGTTGAATAAGAAGTTTAGTGAGTGGGGCAGCGCGGCGCAGTCGGCGCTGCCGGCGCAGTGGGCGGCGCGCCGCACGGCCGTCGCCTCCGTGTGCGCGCACCCCGCCGCCGACAAGCTCGTCTTTCAGGACGAAACATCGCTTTGGATCATGAATAAGAAACCTACGGTAATTATACTCCATTATTTTTTTGTAGGGCGGTCTCTTGCCGCCCCGTCGTTCTCCCCTGGCGTGGTGAAAAAAGCAGGAGTGGCAAACCTTTACGGCTCATTATCATTCTAAAGAAATATTTAATACGGACATAGACGTGTTACTAAATTATTTTGACTAATTATTGGGTACCTTTCTATAAATTCGATCAATTTGAGTTCGCACCTCGTATAATAACTATTTCATACTTTTTTCATAGTGTATATTTAATTTAATAATCAGTGACGTGCTCAAAGTAAACATGTTCGGAAAATTGGTTCCCCACCCCTGCAGTAGATTGAATCTTATATAATCTGTAATATTTACGTAGTAATTAAAAAAAAATCTTATATCTATGTTAAAGAGTACTCTTTTTTCCTTCCAGAATAACAACGAAGAGCCAAGTGTAAAAAAGAAATTCAATAAGAATGACTCCAGTATGAACCTTAAAATAATACCAATAAAGGTGAGAATCGAGATTACACTTATAGCTTGTAAGCTTTCGGTATTCATTTTTATAATAACTTGTTTGTTTATTGCAGTATTTAGCAGGATTTCATTGGATCGGTGACGACGAAGCGGTCACGTTGGAAATATTACCAGAGAACATAGTTTCTCAACTGCCACCTGCATTTGTTACTAAAAGACACAATATGGGATAATTATTTTTATGTTGTTTTAAACAAAATAGCATATATTTTTAAAAATAAAAATAATGTATAGTATTTCGTATTTTTTATTTATTACCAGCTTTCGCCCGCAACTCCATCCGCGTGAAATAAAAAACATACACCAATGCCAAACTGTATTGACATCGTTTAACAGTTTAGGATACAAACTAACAAACATCCATCCACCCAAACTTTCCCATTTATTATATTAGAAACATTAGTAAAATTCATTTTTAAATCGAAACAAAAAAAATATACTTAATTAAACGTAAGGTCAGTGTAAATTGAAAAAATTGTCCTGCAAGATAGAGACAAAAACTACAAGCAATTACCAGCAAAGTATCAAAGTTGCCATGGTCATTTAAATTCTGAACATGCAATGGTCATCTGAAAAAAATTAGGGAATGTAAACTTTAAAATAAAATTATTTACTGTCCTGTTACTAGTTTATCATAAGAAATCAAACTGCGTGACGGTAAGTTGTTGTGGTCGTGTCCACATCTCGTCGGTGACGTCAGAGCGCGCCGTTGGCAACTTGTAAGATATCGGATCGCCAATTCCTCCTCTGAAACAATCGATACATTTTGTAAAGCACAGTATTATGGTATTTTCACTATAACAATATTTTATTTTTTAATGTTTACTTTAACGAAAGTTTTAATAGTGAAGGAAAAATTGGGTTGTTCCTATCCGTCAATCTGCTCTGTCCCCTGATAGGGACAGAACGAATCCCCTTTTTAGCGACGACGAGACTGTTGAAACTTATTTTATTACTTAACGCTTAGTTTAAGCTTAATCAGTGTAAGCCTTCGAAAGAAAATTCCGAATTTATAATGAAGATTCACATTAATACGTATTCAAAATAAAGAAGTACCAATAGTTATTTTATTTGTCTAGTAAAGGAAAAACATTACCCTAAGAAAATCATAGTTTGTTTATATGGATCGTAGATCTGTCCCGGCGGCAGTGGCGGTCTCGTCGGGTAATTGCGTCCAATGTTTACTAGAGGTCCGTACCGATCTAATGGACATAGCGCCCGGCGGCCAATCATACCTGTAACAAGGAGTTGGTATACTAATGTAAGGAGTCCAGAGTAACCGAGAATAAAGATGTTTGAATGAAACCATAACGAAAGAGTTGATTCCAATCTTCTTAGTTCGAAACTACTCTTCTTAGTCTAAATAAATCGAATTAAAGTTAAATAAACGATTAATCAGCAATATGATATTAACCTGTCTTTTTCTTGACAGTGACCCAAAATAAATTGTTTGAACACTTAAGTGGATTAAGCAGAGTTCCCACGTAAAGGCCGTGGGTGTAAGTGGTCACTGGGTGTATTAAGTGACGCGTTGCCCGAATCCGTTAATTAATTAGTTTTGTTGATCATTAATCTTGACCTAAAGTGTTGTTACATTAATAATACAAACATAGACGAGTAATTGCATAAATAATACTATAAGGCGCTTAATATTTTTGTTTGTTTTGTATCGTTATTTTAAATAATGTTGCAAGTTTTTTTTTTGCAATTCAGTATCATTTTAGCAATGTAAATCTACCACTTATTAATTAAAGTACAGAATAATTATTCACATACTTTTATTTTATTGATATTTAAAAACCCGTGCTAATGACCTGAGGATGTGAGGGGCAGTGGCGTAGGACTTGGTTCGACGTGCACCGAGTGCTGCTCCACAGGCTTACAGCTGACCGTGCGCAGCGCCGCGCGGTACTCTTCAACACCCATGCCTGTTAAACACAAAAGACAGAAACATCACAGCGATTTGACATCTGCCTTGAACTATGAACTCGCACAAACAGGAAATATTTTTTGAAAATAATACAAATATAAGATGTTTAGATCCGCGGGGAGTTAGATCAGAACTCATGAAAAGGTTTAGCTAATGTTTTACCTATTTTTTGAGCTTCTTCTTCTTGTATTTCTCGCATCTGAGTGTAAAACCCCCATCGTTTGTTCCACAAACGTGCTGCATGCTTTGCTTTTTTGTTGACTGATGTTCTGTAAGATATAATTGAACGAAATGGTAAAATCCCAAATCAGTTTTTCCATTAATCCTAACATATTTTCGTGATTTTTCTTAGTATTAATACACACGATAGATCTATTGTTTGTCAAATACAAATGTTTGCTATTCTTGTTTTTTAGAGCATAGATAGAAGTGGATAAAGATATCAATTTCGTCCAAAGCTGTACAAATAGACTAATATTCGTTTAGCCCATTTATATAAACAAATAAACTACGATAGCAAAAAAGTAAATAAGTAAGTAAAACAACAATCGTATCTCTAAACTAAATACAAAATAAGTACAGATTTATAGTTTTTTAATGTAAAACTAAGCCTGCTATAAAAGTGACACTCTTTGCTCTCTAAATCATATGCAGTGTATCTTCGTAAATATCGAGCACTCAATGAAAAGCTAATCACGAATAAATTGTATATTTTGGATACATTACAGAATCCCTTGCGCTTTGACGGGATCAATGGAGGGCTCCCGACGACCGCCACCCACCGCAACTTGCCCTTGTCCGGTATTATCCATAATATTTCAATAAGATATCAAGCAACAAACTTATTAAATAACCTTTCAAGTAACCAAAGGAACATTATTGATCAAACTTTATCCAAGACAACAGTGTAACTTTTCTATTGACTACGAGGACAAAAACGTGCGGCGACTTTATACGTGTTGTATTATGTTATGAAAATGTTTGCAGTTTGAAAAGCATATTGTATTGCTTAAAGTCCAAGATCATGGGTGTAATTTTTTTTAAATGAGTTTCTATTTAATTTTAGTAAGAGGTTTATATTTTTAAATATTTGTATGTATAATAATGCAGTGAAAGAAGAGAAACAAAAAAATCACTTTAAAGGTTAAATTAATTAAAAAAATTAAAGGATAAATACTACAAAATATAAGCAAACAGTGCACATTGGTAATATAAATAAAATAAACTAAATGAAGCAAAAAATCAGACACAAACGATATTGTGCATATCAAAACAACTTTTAAAAACATAACTAACTTTAATAAATAAAATTGACAAAAGAGGAGTACATTAAAGTAAATGTCAAGGTTTCGTCAGTGCTGGTATTTGTAGCTATTATCAATTTAATTTATATCATATTCTTTTTAGATATTCATCTATTTCATATATTTCTAACATCTGTAATCTAATAAGTAAGATTATTATTCTTTACTTCATAAAGATTAAAATTGTAACTTTTCCAGCCTGACATTTTTAAAATTGATTTCAAGTTTCTCTGACGTATAAGAAACGAAAAAGAATTTGACGAGTAAGTTTGTATAACTTTGAGGTGAACTTGTGCCGACTTGGGAACTCGTCGTTACGCCTGACGCGGGCTCAGTTTTACAGTTTTATTTTCAAATCCTTCAAACGTCAGTAGACGATGTCACCCTCGACCTGGGTTTCGTAAGAAAATGTTATTGTGTTTAACTTGGTCAATTACGAAGATCAGCAAAGTGTTACTTGACACAGTGTGAGACTACTTAAATCACATAATTAGTAAATGTTTAAAAAATGTTTAAATGAATGGAAAAAAATGTTTAAATCTGAATTATTACTTTTTAGGTTATCAAGGAAGTATTACCTTTAAGATCAGTGTCGTGTTATAACCATGTAAAATTCGTTTACAAGCTGAAAGTAACAACTTTTGTAAATACTTTGTATGATAGAGTTCTCTTCAAAATTAAATCAACACCAAAACAAAGAAATAGATAACAAGATACGACCGTGTTCAGTTAACGGGAAAAATGTGTTTATTGATATACAGCTGGCCTATATAAATGTAGCTCGATGTCCTACTGCATGACCTAATTCTCCGTATGAAAGGAGCGGCGGCGGCGGCGGGCGGCGGCGGCTCTGAAATGTTGGGGGTCGGGAAATTTGCGCCGCTCCCGGCGTCTCGCGCCGGTGAATCACAATAGGGTTACACATACATTTTTTTTTGTTACATAAAACTATATCCTATCAAATTTTATATGAATATATGTAGATGTTTTTAGAACTTCAATTACTATTTTCGCGTTATAGTAAAATCTCCATCGTTTTTTTTATTTTAATTCCTCCCCATCGGTTGAAATCATGTGGAAATAGAGAGATTTTCCAATGCCTTGAACATTAATAAAATATTTTTTTGAAAACGCAATATCGTAAGCATTCTAGCGCAAGAACGATTTTAACTTGTGGTTTTATCCGAGCATTAATTAATGCAGCAATTGACTCTGCCGCTTCAGAAAGTTTTTATAAGCGTATTCTTTTTATATTAAAACTTATTAACTAACTAAGCGGAGAGTGCGTTTTCCGTTTAATAAAAAGGTCTATTACATCTAAAATGTAAGGAAATCTGAGTCTGAAATGGAACATAGTAGTAATTATACAAATTACTAATTGTAGCCCGCAACTATGTACACGCGTAATTTAAAAGAATCTTAATATTGGTTTTAGAATTACAATTATTTTCACTACTTAGCACCAAGTGATTTTTGTTCAATGATATAAACCAGTAGGCAAATTATTTTTTGTGGAATGTTAAAAAAATAATTTGACCAAATCATATCATTAAATTAACTGTATTAAAGGTAAAGAAAAATAAGAAGTTATTGGTTTGCCAACCCTAGCTCGTTAGCTGCCTACACCTTTTCCGTACGCCCCCACGTCTAGACTTTACAGTATTACAGTGTATTGTATAGGCAGTCAATACAAATTCACACGCATCCACGTGCCCGCGTTTCGTCCGTTCAGACCAGAATTTCACTTAATTGAAAACTCAATGCTCAATGATTCAATGTCCCAGTTAAATGTTGTGTTCATTTCCGACAAAGTACTTAAGCATAATAAAGACAGTAGTTACTAAGATTAAAATTCTTCGTTAAGCTCAGTAGGAACTAACTTGAAAGAAAAAACACTTAAAAAGTTATATGTGTATGAAAATAAATTTTTATCGATGTAGTATTTTTAAAACCTTTTGTGGCAGTGATAGGTTCCCAATGCCCAGGTGTCGGGATTTCCACGGGGCCTCGGGCGTGGGTGTCGCTGTGCGGGGGTGCAGCGATGGGTGCGCGGGGTGCGGGGATTGGTCTAGACGGCCACCATTAGCCACCGGGCGGGCTGATGTCTGCGGCCCATTGCGTCGCTAATTAATGACAACATCAATATCTATGGTGGCTTGTCCCTTCCCATACTTCCGGGATTTCATTCGTCGACGGTAACTTACTTAATAGTAAATAATAATAGTAATACGTACTTAATTATTTGCATAAATTACTTTTCGCTAAGTAATTTGCTGTGATTCATACTAAACGTCTAACATAACATTTTTAACCACAAAATGTTTAATGGTTATGAGCAGATAGAACAATAATAAATGTGAACATTAAATATCATATGCTTTATTATAAATACGCCACATTGCTGAATTTAATAAAATGTTATTTGAAATACGCAAAAGTTTTACTTAGCGTAATAATAGTGTTCGTCGAAACACGTACTGTTAACTTAATGTTAAGATACGTGCTTATTGTACCGTATCGGCGCACTTTCACAATACGAGCTCCGCCGCCGCCGCCGGCCGCCGCGCCAGTGCATTTGTAAGGTAGCTGAGAGGCCTTCATCTCACCTCCAGACGTTTCTCAGGCCTTGTCTGTTGTCCTCTGACAGCGCGCGCTGTCTAGACTGGCCTAGACTATAATACAAACACCGAATGCCGCCGCCGCCACGCCGTGACGTCACTCCGTTCACAAAGGGAGCTAGACTGCCTTCTGATCGCTACTTCATATCAATTCAAAACGATTATTATAAAAACAATAGCATGGAATGAATATTGAAAAGTAACTTTTATAAAAGATAACAAAAGGGCGAATTCGTTTATTATTTATTGTTTGTGTATTTAACATTCTATTTATTGCTCGTAATTCGGCATTCAAGCTACTAACACGTAGGTACTCAGGTATTGAGGTATTTTATACGAATAGTTTAAAAGTTTGAAAGGTAGTTTGAGTGTAAACGACCTTTAAGCAAACCGTTAAAGTCTGTCTGCAGTCTTTATCAATGCAGTAAGAGTATAAAACGAAGGTGGAATGTAATATACGAGGATAAGTAGTGCGCCGTGTGACCGCGCGACAAGCGCAATGCAAGTGCACCGCTCACCAGTCTTGAGCTCGGCACGCGCGCACCGCACTTCTTCGTCTAGACGAATTGCATTATGCTAATTTATATACTAAGACGCGCAAACAGAAACTTTTAAACCTGTATGTTTATTTGCTTCTATCACTTTATTGCATAATAATATGAAAGTCGTAATAAGATAATGTTTAAACACATTAGAGTTTAAAGTTAACTGCGACACTTGAAGTATACGGGTTACTGAGAGTCCCTTGTTTTAATTATTAGTTACGAGAAATTTACTTTTTTGTTAAATTGAGATAAGGAGTACTCATGTACTCTATTCATAAAGAGCTTAACTAATTGCTCGCTTTCCGGAATTTAATTAAAAGAAAAAACAAACTTTTGTGTGACAATTTGATATACCAGACATATGTGACTGATGAACAATTTTAATATTTATTAAGATAGAATAATTAATTATTCATCGCTATTGAGTTGAAACTTAATTCGAATATACATTAAATGTAATTGTTTGTATATGTAGAAACACGTGTGCACGAAAATTTTTACGAGTGTGCGGTTATATCAGCGAAGAGACAAGCCGTGAAGACGGTTTATGACCAGTCTTCAGTTAATGGCACGATAATTTCGCGCCTAAGACATTTAAGTATGATCGTTAATAGTCCGTGTTGCAATACTGTCTGCATCACCGTCTAGACTGATACTTTGAGATCAGATGTCTGCAACCTTTTATTTAAGTTAACTTTTTTATATTCTTTTACTGGCGGTAGCGATTAATAATGAAATAATGTTTATAAACTTCTGTATCTGCAAAAATCAAAATAATTACACATGCTCTGAACCTTTCTGTAAGGAAGTCTAAGGGACTAACACTAAAAGAGTACATCGGAACGCTGTGAGGTCATGTATCGACTGAGTTTACGCAATAGATAATTACGCTGTAACTACACTTTTTTGTCTTAATAAGAAACATTTAGGTATCTGAATAAATATTATCTCTTAAATATGCCGACGTTTCTACATTGTTAAAGTCACTTTGAACAGGTTTGGAACCACTGACGCAGACAATCTCGGCCGCTACACAATGCTTTCGATAATTAAACGTAACGGTAGCGCTGCTGCAAATCAATTTGGCTTGTCTTGATCGGCGTAACGCATTGTCTAATAGAGTCGAGCCACGGTACCGACACCGGCGCGGCGCAGACGGTCAATGGTTTTTTCTGATTTTATTGACTATTAACTTTTTTGTTTCGCTTCGACACGACGAGTACGACGCTTCTGGTTGGATCCCAGGATCTTTATGAGTGTGTTCTTATATTTTTCAGAGCATTTTTAACAGAACATCGTATGAAATGTTAGTAAGTAAACAGGTTATGAATAAACTTAAAATACACGGTAGTAATTAACAAATCTACAGTCATAGTTATTTTAGTAGATGTTTACAAGCATAGATAAAAGTTTTGTGTACATGCGATCGGTTGTAGCCTAAATAAAAAGCGATTACAGCAGGACACTTCAAGTTTTTACTATGTCAGTGGCTCAGAGCGAGGCGGTACGGGGCGCGGGGTCGCGGGAGGCGTCAGTGCGAGGGGCAAGGGACCCCACGCGTCGCGACGTCCTATTTTTTGCGGCGCAGCAGATTGCCGTAATCGCGCGCAGACGACGCGCCAACCGTTAGTTACGGCCGCACCACTTTAAACCTCATCCATTTTAATTTAACAAAAGTGCCGGCCGATAGCGCGGAGGAAGGACTCATTTCCGTCTGCCGCTGCCGTCTGACTCACTTCTATCTCCCCTGATACCCTTTCGGTAGTTCTTTATTGCCCACCGATCATCAAATGTGACGAAGATTCAATATTATTTCGGTAACAGATTTTTGTTAGAAAAATGTAGTTTTACTTACAATGAATCTGTACCTTTCACTATACGATTAAAATTATTCTTCAAAGAGTTGTGCTAAACACATCCTACCCCACGCGTATGTAGCATAGAGTAACACACTGTTTTACGCACATTATGTCGAAACTGATTTATTTTTATTATTACATAAGTAGTAAACCTTCTAGATATAACTACTTAGGATAATTTGGAGTCTGATTTGAAATTCCTCAAAGTATTAACAAAGTGAAACTTATTAATTATCGTAGGCATGTTTGAAACAAAAATAGATTTCATTAAAACTACGTTATAAGGAATACTTCGAAAAAATATTTTTAAAAACTTTCCAGATATTGTTTTAAGTTTTATTACTTGTAAAGCAACTTAGAAGTCGTAAAAGCAAAATTAGCCGAAAACATTTTACGTAAGTTCGAACATTCCTAACTTTTTTAAGAAGCCACAAAAAATAACACGTTGCTTCCAAAGTTTTTACTTAGTGGAGTATTTCTATGAAACATTTTAAGAATATTGAAAGTTACGTTGACGGACAAAAGATATTTGATCCGACGAGCATAAGTAGGTCAAATTTATGATAGCCCAATAGCACCCTACTTTTATTACATGGACATAGAAAATAATGTAAAAGATGGGCGCTAGTGAGTTGTAATATTTTAGTTCCACTTCTGATCACCAGGTCACATAACTTGTCGGTCTATAATCTTACTAATCTTACTTTTACTAACATTACAAATACGAAAATTAAGATGGGTGGTTGTCAGTTAGAGTTTGTAGCCTAAACGGCTGAAAGGATCGGAATGAAATTTGGCATAGAGCATAGTCTGGAAGAACACATAAGGTACTTACTTTTGTTTTTTAATACCACACGGACGGAGTCGCAGGTGAAAACTAGTACCTAATATTCTTCAGGTCGAAATGACAAAGATGAAAAACTATTCTATCACTGTCTCTTCCTAGCCTGTATACCAAATGGTAGTGGGGTCAGCTTTCTTTGTCGATCTCCTCCACGCCGTCAATTTTAAAAATAATCAATGAAAATAATGGAAAAGTTTAGGTTAGTTAAAAATAAACTAACATCGACTAGAAGATATGCGTATGTTTGTACCTACTTTTAGATACATAAGCTGAACACTGTTGGCCCTAACCCAAAACGTCTCGTCAAAATAAAAACATCTTAATGTGACATTTATTTAATGTATACTGTACTGAAATATATTAAAGTACACAGAATATTTTGTAATAGCAAGACAGAGAGAATACATACACTCAAATGTTCAAGAGAACAAATATGGTTTTATTAAAATGAGACAACGAGTTGTTAAAAGAAATGCTTTATGTGTTTTAATTAACATTTATTGAAAAGACGTCATTTAATGTAGACTTAATGAATAGAAGTTGTAATGGTACGGCTAAGTAAACACAATGCACCCATTTCGTGCTTGATTAAAATAATATAAAATAATAAAGACTTAGTACTCAGTCTTTGTTTTCAAAACTGAATCTCGCAAAGAACCATTTTAATTTATACGATGAAGCTAAACATGCAATGTTGTTTTTATGTTATTTATTATTATTTTATCGTTTATTTTACTTTAATAAAATTGACACAGTAGTAAAGTTGACGTTATCTTTTCTGTGGTAATTAAAATTTGAAATGTGTTTTTGTATATGATAAGGTGGCAAACGAGCAAGAGGCCACCTGAATTTGAAAATAGAATTTACTACCCATAGACATCCGCAATTACAGATGTCTTGATTGGTTCTTTATTAAAAAATTTCACTACTATAAAAATTCCGTACCGAATAAATTCTTCTTTCTTCTCTATTGAATAAAACTCACAAGTGTATTAACTCTATTCTATTTAGAATTATCTATAGTAGTTATAATAATTTGGACTTTTTACAAAAAAACTCGTTCTGATGATTAAAACTAAAATAGCAGATGGTATTTTGTTTAATCTTGATAATTGCATTGTCAGTTGAATCACGCACCTGTACTATAAATAAGGGTCACAAAGTGAGTCATGTATTTAGTAGGCAGGGGACAATGAGGGCGAAACATTTGAGTCGGGTAATTGTTATTTGATGCGCGCTTACGTAACCGATGGTAACGGACGGTGCTGTGGTTAGTTACGCCGTGTCCCCTTACACAATGCCGCCTGGCGCTAAGGTGACCAATAATCAAAGGATAACATTAGAAGAAAAAAAATGTTTACAATGAAACACATAACGATCGATAGAATTTTTTCGGAAAATTTGTAAATTTATCGATTTTTAGAGAATGTGGATTTTTGTATTTTAAATAGAAAAGGTTATTTTTGTTTAAGATATATCTAGATGTTTTAAAACTTAAGAACACGATATCTATAAAAGTTAATATCTTCTCGATGATCAATATCAACCGATTTAAGAAATACAATAGTCCTGATAAAACAGAAATGAATCGTGGTGTTTTAGTGTGAGGTCATACGGCGCGTCGATCAGTCTGGCGGGCGGCGGGCGGTGGGCAGCGGCGGCGCGGCGGCATGCATCGCACCTCGCACTTCGCACCTCGCACCTTGAACGTCATCCGGCACATTTTTGAGTGACCGCCGCCGACCGTCTGTACACTGCTCATCCGTTACCACTCTATGCGATTATAAACGTCAATTCACGTAACAGATGGCTAGACCAATTCGATGCCCTTCACGCTGCACTAATTCATTCGCCCCACTTTACTTTGATTTTTATTGTACAAAACGTACAATTTTCTACAGTTTTTTATTTGGTCTAGTATTAACTGACCGCATCTAGTTGTGTTACTTGAACCATAGAGTTGTCCTTGAGATGTGAAATTATGGATTTAGAAGTAGGTATACCTATTTCATGCAACAATACTTTACGATCGTTATTTACTTATATTGTAACAAAACATAAGCTGTTTGAAGCCTCTATATAATATTGTAGATTCTTTTAACAAACCACGCGACTGTAATATAAGCCACAAACAGTTCAATAACGAAATATATTAAATTGAAAATTCCACATATTAGGAGCGATGAAATGCAATATGTGTAATATTGAGTTCGCGTGCCGTGGGCCAGACGGCGCAGGTTAGCCTTAACCTTGAAAATACGTCTGGACCCCCCCTTCCCGACTTCTCCCCGACCGCCCTGTCGCCCAACCAACTCCCACTCACCCTACCAACCCCTTTCCAACGAGCCTCGATAAATGGGCCCAGTAATTCTGTTAACCAAAAGCAATGTCAGACCACTTTTAGACATGTTTTGAATATTCCAACATGTTTTAACTTAATCTTATATTATAATAATGTAAACTTAATCTACGTCTGCCCTTTTAAGTTACACGCTTAAGTGCTTGTATCTTATATAATTTAAATTGCGCACTTGGGAGTAATTTGTTATGTTTAACTACTAGTAACCATGCTTTACATTTTGTTTGTCAATGGTTAATCGTATGGTTTGTAAAAAAAGGTTTTAATTCATATAACATTTATTAATGAACGTCTATTACAATGCTTCGTTTAATGATATCTGTACTTGTTATGTCTTAAAAACTGTAAAATGGTTTGAAAAGACAAAATAAAATTGTGTGTATTACTTCCTTACGCTATATGTAAGTTGAGCGTTATCTTTTTCAGTATCCGACCATAACATCTCGAAAAGGAAAAAAAATGGGAGTAAAAAATTAACATGATTATCCAATGTTTTAGAAAAATAGTGTTCATTTGTTTTTCTAATTATAGCATAGTAAATACGTTGACTCGAGGCTATCTTAATTACAGTAGCGAGATAAAATGAAGGCGGATTGTTTATTGTGCGAGTTCCCCTAATTGATTACAAAATGCAATCTATATGCATCCCCTTGCGGGGCATGGACCTCGCACAATGGAGGGATCGACTTGCTGGGATAACAAATCGCAGGTATGCATATTGCATGCTCTCAAAGCATTTCTCTTACAAGACCTACCCTCGCTTTTCCTTCTAAGTCGTGTAAATGTTTAATTAGTATTATATTGCCATTTGCTCGCTTGCTAACGAGGGTCTTTGCTTTTTTTATATTCTCTAACCTTTTTAGTTTAAACAAGCCGCATAGAGTTCGTTGAACTTTATTTTTTTTATTTCTTGTCAGTATTTTATATATTCATTTGTATGTTTATTTTTGTCTAGCATTAAATGTAATTTTGATTAAATAAGTTTATCGTCACTAACTGAGTTTAATTATCACATGTAAATACTATAACTGCTTTTATATTTACACAGTCTTGTTTAAACTGTAATTGTAACTGTGTTTCCCAAATTACCAATTGCAAATGTCAAAATGACATGACTTGATGACAAATGGCAATCTTACTTCTTTGATGTTGGCAGCTTGTAGCTTATGTTCCCTTTCCCACATAAGCGATTTTATCCAATTTATTTACCCTTTAAGTTGATAGTGTGAAAATATATAGCCTAAAGCGTGACGTAAGTGTAGGGCTTTTTATTAAAGAAAGAATTGTTCATAAATATGCTGTGATTGCTGACATCTTACGCAACAAAGTAGTGTGTGTTTACGCTTTATTATATTAAGTATAGAATGATGGTATAGATAGTACAGATACATAAGTTACGTTCACGTAAAAATCACTGTAAAAGACAGTATGCCATTGCATATGCCATACATTTTAATGTAGGAATTTGTACAGTTATCATAAACAGAATATTTTAAATTCTGGCTCTGATATTGTTTATTATAAAATTTACAATTTAAATGTTATTTAACTAACAGTGTATGGTTGTAGAAGACGCACGAAAATGATTGTTAAAATAATTTTATCGTTATTGCTTACCGATTTAGTATTGGGAATGAGTAAGCAAAAATCTGAAAACTCGTATTTGCATGGTGATATAATTGGTAATGTATTTTGGAATTAAGTATAATTATTTTTCATTTTCGTGTATTTTCCCAACCAGTTCTAAAAGATTTTGTATGAATTAGTTGTTACTTATTTTGTAATAATTAAAAGTCAAGTCAATTACCTCATTATGATACTAATTTATTTTCAGTTACGGACGCTGTTAATGACGAAAAGGGCTTATCAATTCAAAACACGAATGAAATTCTGAAAAGAGTAAGGAATCTAGAGGAAAAGGAAATAACTGCATTAAATACCCAAACGATTGTCAAAAACAACAAAGAAAGAACATCTTACGAAATAAAAGATAACGAAAAGTTAATAGAAGATTTAATAAAATTCTTTGAGATAATAAAAGAAATTATAAACTTATACAAAAATGAGGTTCAACTAATTATCGCTGTAATAAAAAGTATTTTTCATATTCCTTAATTCTATAAAACACCAACAAAAGTATATTTTATTTTTAATTACATAAATATGGTATATGTCTTAAATAATTGTGATTTTAAACAATTATTCTCCAGTCACACAATTATTATTACTTACATTACTTGTATTAATCCTAATTATGCAAAAATTAATAAATAAAGTGTATAGCAACCATTTCCATTTATTTTTATTTATGCTGCTGCTGCAAATGTATTTAATCAGATGGAGAAAAGTTTTCATTATTAGATTATTCAATAAAGTTAATTAATTATTTGTATTGTGTTTTGATAATTTTTTGTAAGTTATTCTGTTAAAAATTCCACCCTCTTGTTTAGACCCACGTAGTTACTGATATCGCTATACAAAATTTCACATCACTAAAGCCTTTGTTTTAGGTGTGAAAAATAATTTCTAAATATAAAATGGGTTAAGGCCGTATATAAACTACAATTTAAAAAGTCAGTAAAGTAGCAAGTAATTAGTTGCTTATTCTGCAAATGTTCGTAAATTTTTAGTTCTATTGAAAAGAACATATTTCTTCATACAATATTTCACACCTACTCTAGACATTCAGCGGGACGATATTAGAAAAATTACTTTTGTATAATCAGTATTCTATGTTCAAATATCAAGATCTTAGTCCTAGTATTTTAGGTTGTGCATTAATATATCAGTCACCACCCCAAATTTCACTACCCTTGTCATGACATGAATATCCTAAAACTATATGTTGCCATCTAGCAATCCTAGTCCAAAATCACGTAGCAGCCTAATAAGTGTGTAACACTTAAACCGCATTGAACGGATGCAAAGGCGAAGACGAACAAATGTCCGTGTGCTGCGCATTCAAAAGTATTTTAAAAACGCCTATCATCTGCTTAATGATTAGGCGTTCTTCAAATTGTATTATTGGGATCGCATTTCAAGCTAGGATTCGCATTTCTATTGGTCAAGGTCGCGGTCACATGACCGGCCATTGTGGAAATCGATGGGAGAGGTCTACTTCCAGCAGTGTACGACATCCGACTGACAAAGATGATGATGATGATCGCATTTGAGGATGTGATAATTATAGGCCTGTAGTTACTGATGACGTTTGCTGTATTGGCTAGCTCTAGCGAAGTGATCAGGTGAGTGCCATTGTCGATGAAAACTCACATTCCTTTACACCCAATTTTTACCACCTTTTACAACCTTTCAGTTTTCACTACCAATTACCTTGTACTAACTTCTATAAACTCGACAAAGTACATGATCGAATAATCTACAGTATTTGTGTTACGTAATAACAAATGGTTGGACAGAAATCAAACCAAACTTTCGCATTTACTAATTAACTAGTACTCGTAACAATAAAGATAGAAGACGCATTTTTTGTTTATTGTATTGTTTAGAATGTTAAATACCGATAGATGTGTTTAGCAAATACATATGTATTTATGTATAATACATAAACATAATTGAAATGTTAAAGCTATAAATTACCCTTTACTGGCTGTAAAAGTTGTTAAATATCATGTTTGAAGAATTGTTTGAATATATTAATTATTTGATGTTTTTACGCCTATAAAAGTAGGGTAAAATAAATTATGCGAAGCCATTAATGTTTAGGTGTGTTGGTAATTAGGTTTTTTAAAACGTACATTCGACCATTAACAAAAATGTTATTTGAAGTGGTTACTTGTATTTTATTGTCGAGTTTTGCTGTTTTAGGACAACATCCAGAACCCTTAGCCCTACAAGGTATATCCAAAGCTTAATAATTACTCCTTTTCAGTGTTTGATAGCAAATGTGTGTTATAACATCGATCTTTTTTTAAACAGACATATGTTTTGTAATACAAGATATCGTTTTCAACAATAGAATTTCAAGGTTTCAATATAAACGAAAATGTTAAATTTTCCATCAATTACATAATTATGTTGAAGTTTTGACGATCGTGAATGTGTATGTGAATCAATAATTTACATTTTTTTTTAAACCCTAGCTGTTGGAGATGATTATTACAATCCTCCAGATAATATTCCTGACATATTCATTGGTCTTGGATGGTTTGGTGGACAAGAACCCGAACCCGAAGGAAACGTAGGTCAAGTAAAGTTGGAATATAAGGCAATAGTCGAAGATGTAATGGAACTGATAACTGCCCTGAAGGACTTCGGCTTGGTAGTCGCAGAGGAGGTCCGCATAATCAAAGAAATAATTCATTCAAAAAACCCATGAAGAACTACATATATTTTTAAAATGTATTACTTATTTACAACACAAATAAAGTAATCAATACCGCAATTTTTTTTTTATTTTTAATTTTGTCAGTCCATGCTTAGTAAATGCACTTGATATTAACCATTAGAACGGGCGCATACCTCTGATTAAACTATCGCACAACTATTGTGCGATTGTCTTGCAGCCAATTCAACTGTTTAGTTGGACAACTAAAAATCGAGTAATGTGCGCACCTCCATATAAGGTCATAGGAATCAATGCACAATTAAACAGTTGTGCGATAGTTTATTCAAGGGTGTGCGCTCGCTCTAATTCATTTAAAATATCTGAAATATCAGGAAAAAAGACACTCCGGTGAACTCACTAAATGTAACGTAAAATCAATCTATACTTTGTATTAGTTTTCTTCGCCAGTCTAAACCCTGCTACACATCATAATCATCCACTTGCCCTTATCCCTTACGGAGGGTCGGCACAGTATGTGCTGCTCTTCCATACATCTCTATCAGCCGTCATATCTGAATCCACTCCTTTCTTAAGCATATCCTCTTTCACACAATCCATCCATACTTTCTTAGATCTTCCTCTTCCTTTGTAGCCATCCACATTCAGTCTTAACACTTTCTGCTACACACTTTAAGTTTAAATTGTACAGTTGAACTGTTCACTGACAGAAGATGTGTAACAGGGTTTAGTGATACTTTTTCACCAGCCTAGGAAGTAAATATACTAATTTCGTAAACAATGTTAGTTTTGCGATCTAAAAAACGTAACGGAGGTGGTGAGTTACCTTTTCATTGTAATACGAACAACGACAGCAAATAAATATACCCAAGTTGTATACAACGGTTAGAATGTCAGTAGAGAGAAGGCGATCATGCATTTTCTGTGTTAAAACGCCAAGAGTCTAATGGTTTGGGGTATGGACTTCCGATCTTGCGGTCCAGGGTTCGAATCCCATCATTCGACTATTGTCGTGAACCATATCCTAGCACAAGCCTAGAGCTTAGTTTGAATGGTTAAAGAAAATATTAGTAAATTACCAAAGTTTTACTGATATTTAAAAAAAATTGTAAACGGCACCGTTTTAAAGTTAAGCAACCGGTACATTTGGTGATATTTAAACGACCCTAAGTGTCATTTACTGTCTATTTTTACGTAGTATGTAGATTTACTTAATTAAATGCAGCAGGTTAGTAAATCATTGCTGACATCCATGTCCTTGGTAGTCAGTGGAACACCAGATAATTCGAGTTACACAAGTAATCAAGTTATAAAAAGTACAAAGTATAACTTGAAAGTTTACACCAACACATCTTCAAAGGCATTACACTTTTTTTTTGTAATAATGCCGTAAAAGTTGTTGTTTTAGCAAAACAAATCCAGCACTCTTATAATCCAAGTATATACAAATTAAGGTATGCATCGTAACAAATTATTTTCATGTAAAGCATGGAAAATACTAACCATTTTATGACACCAATTTTAAATAATTGACATATTTTTGATGCCATTTTTATCACAACAAATATACATTATGATTATCTATACTATTATAATAAAGCGTAAACACACACTTCTTTGTTGCCTAAGATGTCAGCAATTACAGCATGTTTTTGACTAATTCTTTTTTTTAATAAAAAGCCCTACACTTGCGTCACGTTTTAGGCTATATATTTTACCGCCATTGAACTTATGGGGTAAATATTTTGGATAAAAACCCTAATGTGTGAAAGAGACCATAAGTTGCTGCCAACATCAAGGAAGCAAGGTTGTCGTGTCATGTCATTTTGACATTTGAAATTGCCAATTTGACAGATGTAAAAAATAAAACAAAATTTTCATCATTTCATGCGGGTGAAGTCGCACTGGAACAGCTAGTTAAATCTAAAATTACGAAAATTCCTTCTTCATATTGTGCTTATTAAAAACCGGAAAACATAAAGGTATTTACTGATAGTTAAATATTTTAAATTCAAGAAAAAACCATTTGACGTTAAATTTCTATAGTATAAATAGTATCATACTATTCTTTATTCTTGCAGTTACTGATTTATTATAGCATCAGTATGTTGTTCAAATTATTAGTCTTGTTTTTTTTCGTAGCTATCATTCAAAGTAAAACTTTGGATGAAGCCAACCATTCAAATAATAGAATTGGTAAGTGTTGCAAGCTTCTTTAGCCTGATAAGAAATACTAACAGATTTACATCTCTATGTTCTTCTATATACAATAAAAATCGTTAAATTAATTATCTTTGTGAAGGAAAAATTGTTGAATACCTTCAGCTCGCAATTCGGTGAAAGTTTACGATATGTATGACATTTTAGTTTGATTAAGATAATTTAGTCACGATGTAAATAAATAATTGCTATAAAAATTAATAATATTCACAAAAGCCTTTTCGCACCCTCGTTTCATGTTAAGTAAAATACATTCTTAATTCGTTTGATTTTTAGCATTAAGGAAACATACAGGGTATCTACTTAGTTTCGAACACAAAGCGCATTAACACACACAATTAACACTACATGAAAAATTGTATTTGTTCTCCAGAAAAACCACCACTAGTAACCAATTCATTGCAAAAGAAAAATGAGAAATTTGATAAAAGTCAATTGGATGCTTTAATAACTGATCTTGAAGCATGGGAAGAAGACATGATTGTAATGGCAAATACGGAAATCACGAGTTTGAAGAAACTCGAAAATTCTAATTTAAAAATAGACAAGGAGCTGGTCAAGCAATTAATAGATAACACCGCCAAACTGCTGGATGCTCTGGTACGAGTGGGTCGTGCAATTATGGCTATTGTTAAAGATATTTCACCCATTTAAATAGTACGTATTAAAAAAACAAAATACATATTGTCAACTACTGTAATCTTATATCAAAATTAAAATTCATTTAACTTTTGTAATGATTACCACATACAATAAAACTTATTAAATGAATTAACTCTTTTCATTTCTAATTTAGTATTAATACGAAACGGACAATTAGCGAAATGTTATAGAAATAGTTGAAAATACGATTGAAACAATAAAATTCTCAATTGAAAAAACCTGGTATATTTTCCTGAGCTGTCACATGTTCCACATTGAGTATTTAAAAACCAGAATTCGCAATAGTAATAAAGCTACCATTGGTACCGATAAATTTTTGAAGTCACATTGTCCTGCTCCAACCATATCCTTGTGATGAATTTATAATGAAGGGTGAACGACCGGACGGATCGCCGATTGCCGATTCAGCGGTCCTCAATAACTCTGAATAGGCATTGTGCGCGGGCGCATACAAAAGTGTTGCTGCTTATCGTGAATTAAATTTGAGAAACGGAGGTTCGAGAAGGCGTTGACATCAATTTGTCGGACGTGTTCAGTTTACGTGCACTGCATTGATATATGTACTCTCTGGTACTTAGGTTACTGGAAGATGTTCATAATAAAAAGGCATTTAATAATAAAATGTATTTAAATAGATTTGTTTTAATGAGATCACAATTAAAAGCTTTTTAAATATATTTTTCTGATTGTCTAAGTTCATTTCGATGTCATTAAAATGCAGCATCACGGCCTGTTGGTGTGAGGGTGTGAGGGTGTGTGGTGAGGCGGCGGTGTGAGTGGCGGAGGGGCGGGCAGTGCAGGGTGCATACACCGTCTGGTCTGGTCTGTGCGGCAAGGGCAAGTTGCAGCGCCCTCGCGCCGCCCGCGGCGACCCGCGCCCTATCCGACCTTAGCCGTCCTGTGGACGACTTTACCTTTGTTACTAACTAAACTGTACTTCTATAACCTTAAAAATAACTTCTACATCATTGAATGTTAATGATCGACTGCATATTTTTTAAACTTTAAATTTTCTTCGACTGATAATCAGTGCTAACGGTATGATTTACGCTTCATAGCTTCTAATTAAAACATTTTTTTTATTTACTTTTAAGTAGTAAAATATATGTGAAACTAATTTAGGGTAAGGTTAATCAATTAACTAATGATTGCAAGGTCAAATAAAGGTTAAATAAATGTCATATTGGTATTTATCGCTTACCTCTTGACCTTACGCGATCACTGTTTTACTTCAAAAACTTCGTCTTTCAAGTTTGTAATAGATTATTTTTACACAGCAATTATTTGTAACGATGTTAAAACAACTTGTAAACAAAAAAAACAAATGTAGAGCACTAAAAAGGCACGGGGTGTCGGTTAGTGTAACAAGCTGGGACATTGCGGGTCATGGCTTTGAATAATGGTAATAGAAATAAAAATATTGAATGGAAAAAAACATTACAATTATCGTCTACGGTGCCACTACGAGTATACCGTCCGTACCATGATATAGCAAACATGGTTACTCTGTCCCTAATTTACTGTTCGAACGTTATTTGTATCAGCCCTAGTAACGGCAAAGGGAATATTAAAATAATCAATTTATAACATTTTTTATAAGTTTCGTAAAACCTCAAAAAATCCATAACTACAAGTTCTACGTTTAACAAATAATAGAATACAGTTTAAAATGTTTCGTATGAACGCGAGACCTTTGATCGTAACTGAATTTAAATAAATAAAGTATTCATTGAACAATGTTTCTTTTCAATTTGAGCAGTAATAACATTCTGCGCTTGGATGAAAAAGTCTTAAAAATTTAATCTGGAATCCTCGTCAGCGACTGGCTACATAATAAAATATATCTACGAATCGTAGTGAGACGTTGATTTAACCTCCAGACGCCTGAAAGACGAACTAGTAACTTTTTAGGATATTTCGTTATTGCACGTCTAACGTAATGTTACATAATTATACCATTATGTTATTGATATGCCCTTCTACGTACGGAATTCATATTTAGATTTGCATCTATTGTATTCGTGTTACAGTTTGTTGATGTATTGGTGTGCAATTGTTGGATGTTATTATGATATCAAAAGGAGAGACGAGAGGGTCGCGCGTGCGACGTGCGCGTGTCAGCGCAAGGACGGCAGGTCACCGTCACCATCACCACCGGCCTCGTGTCAGCCGCACGGCTCCTGCCGACAACCGACACCTCCACTGGCCACACGTACATTGCAGGACGTTTTTATTGCTTTTTATCCGTCTGCCGTACAGCATACAAGTGCAAACATTGTAAACAGCGTCAGCAGAGAATAAATGAATCATGAATGATGCTATAAAGGCATTCTTATTATTATTATTGTCCTATTTATTCTCCAAATATTTTAATTTAACTCCAAAATTAACAACTCCTGATAAACTCGTCACTGGATAACAGTCATTATGTCAAAACATAATGTAAATGTAATTTGTTCTGTAGTGAAATACCACATAAAGAATAGCAAAAAGGTTAGTCATTATAATTATAACAAACAAAGATTCGAAATCCATAAAACACTATTTTGTCAATAAAAATTTGAATCATGATATTTTTCCAGTATTCCGTATTGAAAAAACCAATTTTAAAATTATTAAAACCCCTTAGTACTTGGTCACGTGGGAGACATGGATGTCCTTTTTTATAACACCGAACAACCTTTCCGTCCACCATATTTGTAATTATAATTTGCTGACAAAACATATCTTTACATTTAGCTCGAAACCTTTGCTCGTTAAATGACTGTGCAAGTTTTTAATTATTAAAGGTTGAATATAAAATGTTTATGTATAACATAAAATGTTATTTGCATTTCATATGTGACAATAATAACCGAAAATCCTTAAAATGTACTCGAGTTAATATATGAAATTGGTATTGACGTAATATTTTAGTACAGTGTATTAACCGTACCAATGGTAGTGTTAGGAGAATTTACTAGATAATTAGGAGATATGAATACAGAACGAAGAGAGAAGAATGTCTTCATAAAATCTGCACAAATATTACAAAATCATTTCGTCACAGTCAACAGCCAGTAACAAATTAAAAAACAATAATACATCTGAATGACCAGCTTTGCATGGTCTTTTAAATGACGTTTGGATCACCAATGAGTCAGTGATGTGGAGGACGCGTCAAGGTGTCAGACGTTTACAAAGTCAAAGGACTCCAACGCTTTGTCTTTACCCACCTGATTACCTGCTGCCAATTGTAAAAGGTTTTTATTCAGTACATTTAAATTTTATTGCTTGAGCGAAACGAAGAAAAGAAAATTGCATACGGGCGCGGATTTCAGAATACATAAGTAATGTGTATAAATTATTTAACAAAACCTTATCAGGTTTAGATATAAATTTAAACAAAAATATATGTAAGATCTAAAAATATATACAAAACCTTTAATATTGCTACAATTCGTTAATAATAAAATTATATTAAAGTAGCTGTTCCCGAGCGGCTTTATCCGCGTGAGTTTATAAATAACTATATTTTATTGTTTACATTTGTCAAATTCTCAATTGTAAATGTCAAAATTACCCTTACCATAACAACCTCGCTTCCTTAATATTGGCAGTTTGTTGTTTATGCTTGCTTTCCCACATGAAGGTCTTTTTTTCAATTTAATTACCCCAAAGTTAAATAGCGTGATAATAAATAGTAAAACCTAAAAGGTGTCGTAGGTGTAGGGCTTTTTATTAAAATATAATGATTCAAAAATATGTTGTGATTGCTGACATCCTACTCGACAAAGCAGTGTTTACTCTTTATTATATTAGTATAGATTACCTTTATTACATCGAACTTCATAGAATTTGTAGTTTTGTGTATTACTGGCTAGCCGCGACTTTGTCTCCGCACAATTAAAGAAAAGTACCTAAGGAATTCTTAAGTCACTAACTACATATATGTAAAATCCTTCATACCGTTAATTATCTTCGCACAACTAAGGCACTAATTAAAAACAGAAAAGTTATTTTTATAAACATACTTGTGCCATTCGTTAACCTCTTATCGACAAAAAATGCGCTATATTTTCTTCAAATACAAAACCTATTGTTTAAAAATAATTAGTGTATTTTATTTCGATTCACATATTTGAAATTTCTGAGATTCATATATACCTATTGTGGACATTCTTTTTACCTCTATTTCTATTTGTTTTATTATAGTAAGTTTTAAGCCAAAATGCAACTTCGAAAACCAACAACAACTTAAAGAGATTTACTAGCCTGATATCATTAAGCCTCTGCAGATGAAACTCAAAAGTTAGTTGACCCTATTATCTAAAACTAAAAGTTATTACAGAAGCACAAAAAAAAATTATAAAGGAATAAATATATTTTTATTGCAGTTGATTACATTTTTAAAAGTAAAGTAAATTTTATTCGTAGGGCAAGTTGAGCATTGTATAGCAGATTTGTATGTATGACATTCATGAGACCGGTCAAATGCTTTATAAATGTAAAGTTATTCGTTTTAATAACAACAATAAATATTAATGTATTATAATATCGAACCTTTTTAATGTGATCTGAATGACCACAAAAACCGCATCGAAATCAAAATTCATTTATTACAAAGTCTTTACCGAATGCACAAATTGGACCCGACAACTAACTTTTTCCTCTTATTTTTATATCTGATATATTACAATTCTATATGACTTTTATATTAAAAATAGCTTTATCTTACCAGTTAATCGAGGGGTGTAAAGTTCCAGTAGTCATTTTTCTTCGTTATATGAGTTATTAATGAGATCAGGATAGCTCTTATTAATTAAAAAAAATTAAGGTCTTAGCTCATCTAGCCACGAGCAGCTTACTCGCGATTTTGGACGAACGATGATAAAACTTATATGCTAATTTATTACTATAAAATCTAAATGCATTCATCAAGTTTTTCTTAACAAATATTGCGTGTTCCATCAATCGCTGATGGCGGGAGACCGTGAGCAACCAACTAGTAGTGACCGTCGAGGTTGTAATGTCAGATAAGCCCTGTCCTTTAACCGACAGCCGGCCGCTTTCACCGCAGCTTCACGCAAGGCTGCCCAAACAGGACTTTCATCTTATAGATCCACCGCAGGATTTCCTTCGTATTCTCTAGTTTGTATAAAAAGTTTTGCTTAAAGTTTTCAGCCTTTCAAAAAATTAACAATATTTTGTAGAAGAATGTGTGTGATATTTATTTAACCTACCTAGGAATCTAGTTTATATTTTACATTAGGTTTTCCCCCTTTTTCTTCCGTCTTACTGAGGAGGGTAATGTTGCAGGCGTATCTTTTTATTTATGTGGGTTTACATGTATGTCAAGTCCTTATGTAGCCTAAATGATTAAAAAAATATTGACAAGTGAAATGTCATTCGATAAGCTTTCTTCTATGTATTTTTTTTTATATTTCTTTAAATATGCTAATAAAGTTATGGAAATTTAATGCCACGATATTTTGTTGCGGATTTAACACAATGTATCGCACCCAATATGCAAAAGTGACCGGTGAATGGAAAATTTTTGTGTTTAACAAAATCGGTGGCAACGTCCAGTTAAGGCAGAGCGGGACGCCGGAGGTCGGAGGGGGAGAGCATTGCACAGCGGTGCAGCAAATGCAATGCTCCTCCCCCGCACGACCCTCCCCTTGCCCCGCGTGTGTTACATCAATTTACTCTTCTCGAATAATCCGTACATTGACATCGCGAATGCGCCCGTAATCTTAAGTTAGTACCAACTTGGTGCATTGCACTCATTTACAATCCGACGAGATACACCAAGAGTATTGCTTGCTATTTCATAAGTAATGTAGCAAATGATGTGCGTATGTTGAATAATTTATCTATTTCTTCATGTAACAACGTTAAACGTGATGTAATTCAACTTGTTTTTTATCGGATTATCACAAGAAGATATCCATTTTAATCTTACCATAACAAGCAGTTCAGTCTTTGCAATAAAAACCTTAAGGATAGCAATATAGATCAGACCTTTGTCTTAAATTACTCTTTGATCATAATCCCTACATGATCAGACTAAACCAATTTCATGTACGATATCTCTACTTATCTGATAGTAATAAATCACGTATCTTAATTGTAATTGCGGTACTTAAATATGCATTAAATAACGGGGAAATACCTAGTACAGTTTACGTTGATCTTATAAAATACCTTAGCATGATATATGGTTTAATATGACTCACAGAAAAAAAATACGATTTAGGAAAACAAAAACAGTTACAGCATAATATTGAGTTTTTAAAAAAAGAAAGAAAAAGCGGGATAAAATAACGCTAATGGTAGTAAATATTTCTATTGGAATATATAACTAACGGCAATAAAATCCACTAATAAATGTTCTGTAATAATTCAATTTTTGTATACAAGAAGGAGTCACTTAAATAGATATAACCTAAATATTTGCATAAGAAATAAAATACAGCCTGTATATAACAAAGTTCGTGTCACACTTTGGAAATACAATCTCATAACTGTTCTCAAATTCAGTGCACGTTAACGACGTCTACGTTTTTGCGTAATCGTAGAAGGGCGCGTAGCGAACCGGGCCGGGGCCGGGGCCGGGCCGCGCGGAGGTGTCGGGGGTCAGAGGGGGCGGGGGCGCGGCGGCGGTGTGGAGTCTATTTCGGCGGCCTTTCCTGAAGAGCCTTCAGCCGACGCGAGCGACGCGACGGCCCGTCTAGACGTCTGGCATCTACCACGTGTCGTAACACTAAGCTGCCTTATTAAATTCCTTTGCTCTTAGCAATTTACTTTTTAACCGACTTTGATTTTTATGCATTACATACCACAAAACAGTGAAAGGTTATGATTTAAAATTATGAAGAAAATGTATTTTAAACTATTAT
>NW_013528137.1:2347565-2348025 GCF_000836215.1 Papilio polytes | reverse complement strand
GTTGGTCTCGCACCGTAGCCGACGTTACGGTACGATGTTTGCGGTGACGCACGGACAAATCCGTGTCGAGACAAGGTCGGCGCGAGGGCGCGGGCCTAGTTCGCGTATCGATATACCTAACACCCTTTTTCCACAAGCACGACTGGCATTTCTGTAAGTAAAGCATTGGAAAACAAAAAGTGCGAATTGATGTTGGTATTGCTTCTACAGAGTTTATCAATTATTATTTTTTACTATTGATAAATACAGTAAGTGCATATTGTAATCATCACGTATTCCCTACCAAAGTTAGGCTAGGTGTGTAGTTATGAAAAGTTATCTTATGTCCTTTTATATTTGATCAAAACAGAAATAACATTTTTACTAGTGATATGAAGGAGGGCGAGGATAGGTTTTTTTGAACCTAGAGTGGTACTAACAGATTCAAATTTACCAATTCATTGATCGCGACTGTCATACA
>NW_013528137.1:2343455-2347477 GCF_000836215.1 Papilio polytes | reverse complement strand
AGAAAACAAGCCGCACAGACGCACGCAGTTAGGCATGTAGACACGCAAAATTTAAAATATAATCTACGCACACATTCCTGTAGCCGAAATAGACACATTCCTAATATGTAGGTTTTGTAAGTAATTTACTGTAATTATAAGTTCTTACCTACATAAAACACCGATATTTAAACACATTAAATTCGTGACATGTTTTTTTTATAGCTTACTATATTTATAACTAGCTTTTGCTTCGAACTTTTATATTTAAATTTTAATAGTCTAATAAAAATGACACCTACTTCGTGATAATATAGCTTTTTAAAGGCAAAACATTTTTTGAAATTGGTATTATAGTTTTTGAGTTGATCCGTTCCATACAAATCTTTCTTCGTGACAATCATCGTTCAATCAAAATAGTATATTGACAACGTATTGACACGTCCCAATTGATAACAGTGCAACGAGAAGATCTAAACGTGTCCCATTTATTGCCCAAATTGGAGCAGGTCGGCCGTTACCACTCAGAGTTGGCGCAAACATTTGCCCAGACTGGCTGAAGTTGTCTGCAAACCAACCGTATCGCCGCTATCTCCAGCTGATATCGCGACACTCCTCGACCGAGATAATCACCAACACTCAAGTATATCTGATAATTGGCTCGAGTGTTGAGTAACACAGTTAGTTTTTACACGTAACACTCCGGAGAAGTACATATATGAGTCTTGTGACACTTTAACAATTAAATCGCTAAAAAATCAAAAGTACTTGCGTAAACCCCTGTCCGGAAAAAATGCATCGTTATCAATTTGACATTTAATAAAATTAAATAGGGATACGTACATTCTAAGGATTTGAAATAAAAACAAGAAATAATTCCAATTTAATTTAAAGTGTTTCATTCTTAATATCCCCCAATGAGTTAGGGACACTTGCATAAATCTGTTAAAACCAATGAAACACGATATTTACACCAAAAAAAATGTGAAAAACATTCCAGCCCCAAATTTCCCTTTTTATTTCATTCGCAGAACCTTAATTGGTATAAAAGTGAGCATTTTTTGAAACTGTGAACATAGATGTAAGCTCCCTCGTAAAATAAAAAAAAATCATCCGGTTTTATAAAAGCGAATTTAATCTTTTTATTCAAATTTTCTGTTTCCTCTACACTTTTCCAGAATACAGTAACATTTTCGTATAATAAAAATAATGAAAACACGCTGTTCAAATTAGGAAATCAATCATACTAATATACTAATATACTAATATACTAATATACTAATATACTAATATACTAATATACTAATATTATACTTTATACTAATATTATAAATGCGAAAATTTAGATAGATGGATGGATGGATGTTTGTTAGATTTTGTAGCCAAAACGGCTAAACGGATTCCGAATTCCAATGAAACTTGGTATAGATGTAGAGGATAGTCTAGAAGAACACATATAGGCTACTTACTTTTGTTTTTTTTTATTCCACGCGGACGGAGTCGCGGGCGACAGCTAGTAATTTATAATACATTGTAGCAAATTTTAAGTTCAAACAAACTCGCTAATGATATACTCGTTAAGCATAATTAACTAATTATTAAAGTATAGCGTATCTATTACAATAAAAAAAATCATAAATGTTTAATAAATTCCGATTCCCCGTGGACTTTAGTCGTTATATTAATTGACTGTGATTATTAAAAACATTAATATCATCAATATAGCTATAAAATATTTTTTTATCCTGTGACAAATTGCATGGACGGTTAGGAACCCGTCCCCGTCAAGTTTTAGTGACTGCATCGCAGTATTTATTACACAGAACCAAATATAAGACGACTTAATTTGGGGTGCTCGACCCGATCATTTAAAAAATAAATAAAAAAAACCGTCTCGACTGCAATCAGTACTGATACGGAATGGGGGTCTTCGGTCGTCGCTCGTAAACATTTGCATCGTCTGCATCACATTTACTTGAATATGAAACATTTTATATCGCCTTCATTTATAGTCTAAAGACAAAATATTTGTTTATTATAAAAAGTTTTGTAAAATCTTATTAAGTTGCATCATAAAATAATCCGGATGACAAAGTTATTCAATATCGAAGAAAAAAGTTTATTGCAGACAATGGGCCATATCACACCCATTCAGTCTTCACATCCCTTACCACATCATCCCAACTAACCCTTAGCACAGCTTGCCTTTGTACTGCACACGAGATTGACCATAGGTACAGATGTCTTTTTGCATTAGTAAATAAATTGTCATCGCAATAATTGTAACTCCGATCTTATGTGTTTTGTAACGTTCTCATGAAGCTCAAAATACTTAGTATAAGACGTTTGGTTTTGGTCGAACAAAAGACTACTCTTTTCCTGACTTGCCAAATTCTCTAAAGGATACAAAACAACGCGAATCGAGGATCACCTCATTTTTGGAAGTCAGTTAAAAAGGGCCAGTAACAACTATATAGACGTAGAGCCATGTAAAGAATTGAGCTGGAGGCTTTTTTAAATGCAAAATTATAATATTTGTCAATAAAATTACTACATATTTGTTGCAAATCAAAACAGTCTACATTTTTATTTGACTACATTCTTAGACGTGTATAAAATGTTTAATAATACCGAGACAGAATCGATTAAAATTGATCCGGAAACTTAATGCTGCAGTCTTCGGATGCAAATATTTTACTTTTTTATCGACGAGAACAAGAAAAAAAACTAGCAAAAAGCGAGTCTGTAGCGGGAGACCTTGAAACAATTGATTGTTGTTATTGTTAATATGTAGCTCGTGCATGTTTAAAGTTCATAGCAAACCTGTTGCTTGATTTTCGAAAGGTGTTGTTTTTAACGGTTTTCGTAAAAACGTAGTTAAATGCAACGATTTTGTGACTGGATTCTTGATGAAACGTTGGTAATTGTTATTACAAGAAAACAGGTTAATAATAAACTGTGCTAAGATAATAAATATAACAGTTAGTTCTGCACGTTTTAATACCGTGTCCGATCTGATTGAACACATTGTAGCAGATATGTTTAAATTATTACTAACTAACTGATAATTTAACTAAACTTAAATGGTATTTTTAATAGTATCTCTTGACACCGAACTAATTATACTGTAATTTTGTTTCAGTATGCAAAGGTGATGGTAATTTACTTTTTTTTTAATACGATATGATACGAGAAACCTAAAAATCTTGATAAACAATACCCAAAATTGTAATTTGAATATCAGTTTTAATTCATAAAGGTATTTAGCCTGTTGTTACATTCTTCTATAGCCTTATAGCCTTTTAATCTTTTAAGTAGAGTAACCATGTATTAATTTAAATGTCTTTTATTTTAACTGATGGTTATCATTATTTTATATTTAAAGTATAAAATGTACTAGGTCTTTCAACCCATAACATAGATATTAGGAAAAAACTCATTACCCCTATTAACTACAGAATATTTTACTTAATGGATATACATTTTTATGATGAATTGCTGTCGCTCTACCACTTTCCAGACCGATATGAAAAAGCCTACCCGCACGTGATATCCCAAAGTAGTAGAGTAACAAGGTTTGCAATGTCTACTCGGATAATTCTAAGATAACACACAGGATCCTAATTATAAGATAACACATTTTCCGCAACATTTTCTATTTATGTCTAATAATAACCGCGAGTTTGTTTAACAATTAATAATATACTAGCTTTTGACCACAATCCCATCGGATGACAAGTGATGATGTGTTTCTACTCTCGTGTTAATTTTCCCTTTTCCAAGAAAATTAAGGTTTCTAATTGAATGGGCTAAATGTGGGATGTTGCCAGCCCACAGGAGCTTCTGCATGTTTAAAATTTACCAAAAAATATAGCGTACAAGACACAATGTTAGTATACCATATTGTTTAACATAGTTTATGGTTACCTTACACAGAAGGTGCGTCAACTATCAGTCAATTGGCACGACAGCGCGTGGGGGCGCCGCACATTGGGCTGGATCCAGTTGCTCCATAGACAACTTTATCTGATGTTTGAAATGTT
>NW_013528137.1:2322794-2343396 GCF_000836215.1 Papilio polytes | reverse complement strand
GGCCTTCCTGAAGAGCCTTCAGGTGACGCGTCGGCCGTCTAGACGTCTGGCGCCTACCATATGTCGCATTACGTGCTATTAATTTTTCGCGACTCGATTTAATCTTATTTTATGAATTTTAATAGCTACCATTGCCGAATTTTCTTACTTAATTTAGGTATGTTACGTGATTCGATTTAATACGTGCCTGTTAATAATATATTGTAGTTATTTTATTTTTTCGTATGATAAACAAAAATCGAATACAAATATGTAAGTAGTATGTATCGATTTATAATTTGGCTAGATAATATTATCGTAGAAGTAAATTTCACATTATCCAGTACATGTTACGATCAGGTGTCTACAAGAAAATATGTCACAACCTAGTTTTAAACTATTTCAACTACAATGTTTTTGGATACGTTCTCCCCAAAGAATGTTACATAAAAAGGTACAATGACCGACCGCTTGGCTATCGAGCAAGGCCGGTGTTATGTCGAACGATATCTATTGATAGTATTTTAGTGTAGGCATTTTTCTCAGGCGGCGAAGCGTATCGTCTAGACGCGGAGGAAGCGGCCGACGGACACTCGCACGGATATTCTTTGAAAGGGCTCCTTTACTTTTTGTGAGCTGACGCCGACTACGATGACCCTATATGGAATCTCGACTGCAGTGTATTTGCGCGGAAAAATAGTAACTGACTATTCCACTGTCTGATGTGCAATGAATATTAGATCGTTTGATATTAAAAATTTGTCTAAAACACCAATTAACTACAATTCGTGTTCGTCAAAGTTTTTCCTTACAATTATTATAAACAAAGCACAATTATCAGCAGTGGACTTTCAGTAGTTAGACTTTTATATTACTTTTAGTAACAACATATTACTTTTTAGCCAATAAACTTTATATAGTTATACTATACATAATAATAAGGGTGAACAACCAACGTTCTATTTACACCAAAGAGTTTTTTATCCGCATTCTCGAGAATGCGTTGAATTGTAGTTGTTATTCTCCATGTCATCATAAGGCGAATTAATACAAAAATATCGTAATAGCTGTTAAGTTAAATTGACCGCGAAATATAAACGCGCGCCGCGTCCAGTTTGCAACGTTATGTTTGTAACATTTATGTACGAAAATAAACGAGCGTTACAAAAATTGTTGGAGATTTATGTGAAAACATGAGTATTTTTTGTGGCAACAAACATTCGCCATATTATAAAACAATGCTTTACCGAATTATAAACCGTAACCGACGGACGCAGAGGTGTGAAAAATATGTGACTATGTTATTTATTGCTTTGTTTTATTACTTTATAATATTGTTATTGGTACACAAATTAAGTATGTCTATTTTTGTTTTATTGACGAAGAATTTATCTGATGTTAAGTGACACCCACGGCAGTAAGCAGGTCAGAGATAAATATATCTATGCATCATATTCGGTACGATTAATCCTGCTTTTTCTGTGTTAAATTATGGATATTTACGTAGCTAAGGGTGCAGCCAATACAATGACTTTCCTACTATTAATTGAGGTCGGCATACGCTTGCAACATTTATAGTGCACGCGCGGCCGTGTACAGAATACTCAATATTGTTACGTTGTTTGGGGTCTGCCTCTCGATAGGGGACTAAACATGGGATTGTTTAATTAGATAAGAGGGGGAGGGTCGGAATAAACTAATTAACCCTCCCTCGGGTCTCGTATACTAACTGTATATCCTGTAAACAAGGTTATTAAATCGATCGTAAATAATTTTAAAAAATATATTTACTTGTAAGCCCAACTGTTGGCGTAACCTAATTTAATAAAATCTGAGGAATCATAAAAAATATATGATGATATAAAATATTTGATACTGGTTTTTCGTCTATTGAAGTCCTCGATTTTTATTAATTCTTTTAGCATTAGAAAGCTGAAACGACGAGCTTCAACAGCCAATAGATATTACAATCAATAATACTTAAAACGACTACGAACGAAGTAGAGATTTCTCCGGATCCATAAAATTCCATTTCCATTGTCTCAATAAATAAATGTACCTTAGTAGGATAAATGAAATGGCCGCTGCAGCCATGAGACACTACATTGCTTGAAAGCTAGATGAGATCTTACTCGAATACACCGGCCTCAATGTATAGGCGTAATCCACTCCAATATTTTAAATAACAACAATTGTTATATTGTTTGTAATACATATTTAATATATTTAATAGTTTGTAATTATTATAATTCTTTTTTTTCGCGAATAAATCGTTAACTAGTTACTTAATTGATATTCATATACTTTTTATACAAATATTTATTTTTGTCAAAAACATAAGATATACCACTTTTTAAAAGACAACTTTACAAAAACTAAACTTAAAATAGATAAAAGCATTTACATACAAAAAAGTTGAGTCAAATGTCTAATTCGCATACATAAAATTTATAGATGCAACAAAACTGGACATTCTGTGATAATTTATACATGCGATGGTTAAATTTAGATTCCTTATCGCCAGACTGACCACACAATGTGCCAATTTAGTGTTTGATAATTCTGTCGCGTTTTATAACAAAACTAAATGTTTACTGCAATAAATGCACTATTGCAATTGCAATAAGATCATAAAAGAGTAAGTAGTGTTACGTAAGCACCCAAATGCTAAATAACCACAACTGTAAGGAGACATCTGCATAAAAGGATAATAAGTAGATGAATAAAAGGTATAAAATATTTGCCGGTACGTGTAATTGTAATATACTTAGTAAATAATAAAAAAATAGGTACATGAGAATTATACGTAAATGAGGTTAGAAAATAAACAGTGAACTGTCTATGTTCCTCACGGCGGCTTGTATGACATGTGTTAGTATAGATACAAGCAGTTTGTACCTATATGTATGTTGCTTAGGGCTACTGTAGACTTTAATTATTTATTGCACCCTATAACTATCATAGCGCATGCCACTTGATACCTTGTATGTGGCTTTGATTAGAATTATATAAAAATTACAATGATATTTATTAAAGGACCCTCATGAACCCTGATCCCTGTCCGTGTCCACTCCTCGGGCCGTCGCTTTGATGTGGGCTTGCTCAATGAGGCTACATCATGCCTCTAGCGGCTGCACTCGGCTGCGCCCCCGACGTCGCGTGCTCTCACGCCCGACTGAGCGCAGCCGCCGCCGCCGCGCCGCCTATCTGCTCATTCATAGAATTAACAAACAAAACCCCGCATTCCTTTGATGCTTCTATTCAGCGCTTGCCAGTTACATAAATAAACGTAATATTGCCATATTTAAATCAGACATTTTAAAGTTTTTAATATTTATTTCGTGATATAAATCAAGGTACCAGGAAATAATAATAACACGATTATACAGACTGACATATTATCCTTTGCAAATAATATGTTCGTACATATTTTGGATTATATGAATAAGCAGAAATCTTTTTTGTTTGCTTTGTTTTGAAAACAATTTTTAAACTTTTTATCCTCCTCCATCTTCGTAATGTTTCTGAATCTTTTCTGTCCAATCAACTTTGTGCTTCAGTTTCAAATATCGGAGACAGGAATGTCCCCTTCATTCTTCCGGCGGATTATATAGCTTATGGTATATATACCATCCATTAAATTATATGACAATCGATTGGGTAGCTGCATCGCTGTTTTTATTTACATAAACATAGTACTGCAAATTAAGTAATTGAACAAAATTTAGCGCAGTTAAGAGGACTAACTACAACAGGCGAGTACACACAGTTACATACTTATCGATAAAAATAATGTGCAACGCAGAAATAAACTGTGAGATTTATTCCAAGGCAAAGTGCGCACGTAGAATCATTCGGGAGAGGGGACGCGCGGGGTACGGGCGGCGGGCGCGCATGCCACTCGCTCTCGTAATTTTAATTCATTCACAATTTCCTTCGGTTCGGTAATGTTTTGCTGTTCATGCATCACTGGACGGCAAGGTAATAAACAAGGCATAGACAAACACAGCCGCCGTCGCTCGTGTCAATGTTCTAATATGTAATAACAGTGCAGATAATACTCTATTGACCATTGATAATATCTGCCTATACTATTCTCAATACGATACGAACCAGTAGTAGTCTTTGTGTAATGTTTTTTTTCAACACGACGACAAATTCATGATTTTGTCGTTCCCGCATGCTATATTAATATACGTAATAATTTGAAATAGGTCAGTAAAAATTTCGGTTTCCTCAATATCTTACGTTCTGAAATATACGAGTGATTTATTCTGTTGCCATAAAATAAATTAAAACCTTGCCATGTTGCGATATCAGTTGACAATTAGTAACAAATCTAAATCTCACCGGTGCCCGCATAATTAGGAGGGACAGCGGATTATGTGATGATCTGGTACCGGGCATAGGTGTAGTGGGCCGCGCGGGGTGACCGCTTCGGGCGCACCGGGTGCCATATTCGGTCAGTGCACAACGTTGTTTACCGACGCGGTATCGCGAGGCCGCGTGACGTAGCGTCTAGACGGCGCCCCTCCCCCCGCCTCCGCCGCCGGCCCGCGCCCGCGCCCCGCGCCGTCGCCCCGCTGCCCATGCACTCGCTCAGCACCGGTTTATCTTTTAAAACGGTAACACTGCAACATAAAGGCCTGTATGCATCTGGACCGAGGCCCTATGGATGGCGACCGCGCTTATCGCCAATGGTGTAGAGTTATGTCTGCGAGATCACGCGCCGTGGTGTGTGTCCGACTTAACAGTCAGATAAGGCAGATTTCACGAGGCGCACACCTGATCGCCGAGATAAACGGTTGACACTCATATAGGGCAATGATAAGGCCGTGTTACAATTATTTTAATTGTAAACATTGAATGTCACTTTACGTCTGATGAAATGGTTAAATATATCACCAAGAGTGTAGTTATCAGCTTCGTTTACAATGCTACTTGATCTTATCAGTCGTTCTAACCATAGATATAATTTACACTGATAACATTTATAGGTACCAAGTGTCGGTAATTATTTAATTACATAATAACATAACATCTCTTTGTTTACTGTTTTGTTCATAACCTCTAGCTAAATATCCGCCTATCGCATTTCAGAAACCTGAAACCATGTCAAGGAAAAGATCCCTTGGTTTTGCTTCTCCTTAGGAGATCTTCTGTCAGACTTGCCTCATTTTCTTGTTGTTCGAGTAATGCTCTGCCAATGATCTTCATTCTGCTCTTTGGACATTTAAGTATTGGTAAAATTAAAGGGCAAACGATTTGCTAGAATCCATTTGTTTTTGTCAGGTCATCTATGTGTGTCTACGACTAAATCAGCTGCTCACATAGTAAGAACAGACCCGAATCTCGTACAATTAGTGTATTTTAAAGGTATGCTTTACGTATTGTCATTGTAAAGATTCCACAAGACAGTTGTCAGCTTGCTTGTGAGCGGTATAAAATTGTGGTGTAACTCGACCAGGAAAATAAAATCCCCTGCCTTATTGTATAAAAATATAATGAATGTCTTTAAGTACATTAAAAGTGATGTAATAAACACGCAAAATACATATATTATAAAATATATATTCTCAAACAACAAAAAAAACAGTACACTAAAAAGTAACGAAATAATTCCTTGAAAATAGTAAACCTCCCTTATTGTAGCTGTTATGTCTATATTGCACAATTATTATTACTTTGATGTCGGTGTCAGCCGAGGTATGCAGTGATATTTATAAGTAATGCTTTCTACAAGCCATGATTTTAAATTATTTGTTAGGTTAAACATTTCGATTCGATACCTTTTACTCATAAATTTTCATCATTCACTTAACTGATAATTTTCCTCCTTTATTAATAAGTGTTGCCCAAAATTACCACATTATTTGCAACTTGTAACAACTTATGTGTCGGACTGTCCGTTGACGCAACCAGCCAAACAATATAATGAGTCACGACGGCTTAAATTTGATACGTGGATACTATGAACGTGGATGATATGATAGTAGAAGCTTCCTAGAAAATTGACTCACTGAGTTAAAAGTAATAAAGGAAATGTAAAAGCATCAAAATGAAATGATCGAACTATAGAGAATTTTTGCGTATTTTTTTAAAGCATTTATAATTTGTCTCGTTACTTTTTTTTACACCAACCGATTTTCAAACTTACAAAAATGTAATGTTTTCTTGCGTAACACAAAGATAAGCAAGAATATTAAAAAATACCATTCTACAATTCAACTTTGCTAACTAATCTTACTTCTTACTAATATTATAAATGCGAAAGTTTAGATGGATGGATGTTTGTTAGCGTTTGTAGCCTAAACGGCTGAACGGATCTCTATGAAATTTAGCACAGGTTTAGAGCATAGTCGGGAAGAACACATAGGTTACTTTTTATCCCGGGAATAGTTACTTTTCCGTGGGATTCATTAATTTAGTTTTTTAATGTTTACTCGATCATTCTGCAACGGTTCAACATATCTTATTGAAATTTGGCACAGATATAAAACAAAGTCTGGAGTACACATGGGATAAGCTTCATGCCCGACATATGTCCGGTTCCCGAGGGATTCGTAGTTTTTTGTAATTTATATAGTTCGTAAGTTTTCTAATACCACGCGGACGAAGTTGCGGGCAACTGATCGTATTTCATAATCGGTTGGTGACGTGCTTGGAAGAATGGATGAACCAGACACAAATCTGATCAAAACAGCATTCCGTTACTCTTTACAGTTTGAAATCTGGTGGATAATTTGAAACTTTACAATTGAACTCAACTACGACTAACTGTTATGTAACTCGATTGTTTGGCAAAAACTTGTCATTAGCCTCAGTTAATATTTGCAATTTACCTTAAGATCATTACTGTTGCTAAGTTCGGCAATTTATTTAGTTTTTGATGAAATATTTGTAATCTTAAACATCATGTTATTACATAGGTATTATCAGATGATTAATTAGTATTATATCGGCTTTTTTTGGAATCATTTTAGTGATAAAAAGTATTAACCGTTTTTCGTAAAATTATTTAGGCTATACATTAAAATTATTGCTGAATCATATTCATGTGTTACATAAAAGATGAAAAAAGGATTTTTATCAATATTCATCGCGCAGAAAGATTTATCACTTGACAATATCTAATGACGTCAAAAATCGGTATGTATAAAATTATACATATTACTTAGATTATGTAACGTTTCGCAATCACCGTGGGTATTTACTATTCACTGACATTTTTTTCATAGTGAATAATGTGTGTCGCAATAGTTATGTGTAAGCAAGAGACCAAATTCTTGTTATATGCGTACGAGATGATCGGGTAGTTTTAAATCATCACCATTTTTAATGACATATAACAATTTTGTCACATGAATGGGGTTTCCCCGTATGTTTTGTTATCAAGGATAGATTATGTCAGATAATTCGTGAATTACGAAATACATTACTTACCGCGAATTTCAATTGACCTGAGATTTGTATATGAACATCATAATTATCTCGATTATGTTCAAAGTTTTAATACAGGTGTTACAATCGAGAACAAACAAACAAGTACGTTTTTTAACTTTTCTATCAATACATGAATTAATGATAGATATATCATGTTTTTAACTGTTCCAGGCAATGGAATATTTTGATAGAGCCAGTCAGTAGTGTAATACAAAACCGTTTCATTATTCGTCGCCTCGCCGATGTTAATGACGAAGGTCATTTAGCGAGTGTGCATCCGTCTAGACCGCAACTCGCGGCTAGTTGAACGCAGCGCTGCCAAATGCAGGCCCGATCTATTTCATTTTAAATTAAGTAACTATCAAAGCAATCTAAGGTTAAATTTAGACGGAACGGATATTAAATTCATTAGAATACATTTATAATTAATAGAAAGTAGTAATATTTAATGTATGTAATATTCAATATGCTTTTCAGTATTATTTCATAGGACACCAGACCGTTTTTCGACAAACTATTTTTTAAATGTTTAAAATGGTGAGAATCCTAAAGTTTATTCATGTGATTTTCGACACAAATGTGATTTTAACCGATTTATAGATGTTTTCATTTTCTGCAATAATTCACCGTATGCAAGATGTTTACACCCTTTTGTTTGATGCATTACGTTCAATTTATAATTTGCTTTCCGGAACTGAAAATAAAAGCTGTACTATTTTCTTCATTGTCATCTATGTTTATTATTATATTTAAAAATAAAAATGATGTTTATTTCCGCATCAAGTGTTAAATAAATTGAGAAGCCCTGGCCTAACTCACCAGTCTAGCCGACTAACAACACAATGGCCCTGCAAATAATACATAGTCTGTTTGGGGTTCAAAGCTTGTGTCAGTTCATTATGAGTTCAAGGTTGGCGATTATAGCCGTCTCGTTGGATGCAGGGCTGCGTATGTAACACCCAGACTCTAATCATTTGACTAACATTGTTGATATAAACACATGTCTAATAGCGTCGCTTTAATAAAATAGAATACAACTTTTATGTTTTGATTCTATAAAAACTTGTATTATTGTAAATAGAAATCCGGGATATCGTAAAAGAAAGGCAATGTTGAACCAGCCGTAGGCAACATCAAATAAAATGTAGACTCCGCACTTGAACAGCCCGTTATTAATGAGAGTAATGCTCTTAGTGAAGGTGTAATATTTTGGTCATAAAGATGATATTGCTGTTAGAGGAGGTTTACTGTAAAACATAACACGTAGAAGTAAAATTAGAGAACCCTGCCAAGGCTAAGTGATACGATGATTCTTCAATATACGGTATGATGGTTGATTATTGTGAAAGGTGTGTTAACCCAATATCTGTATTTCTGACTCAAGTAGATATAATTAAAAAAAAAATAAATAAGATAAAATAAAATAAAATACCCTTTATTTCAGTTCTGCATCGAAGTTACAATAAAATAAATAAAAATAAATGTTTACAAGACTATAGTATTAAATTTAATGGTGTTAATTTATTGTTAAGTTTTGGTTTTGTTTGGCAGTTGTACGTGAGGACAGGTAATATACAAGTGTCATATAATTCGTTTTTAATATTTACATGTAGCTTCTTATCTTTTATGATCTCTCTCATTCCCCAGTATCTGCGCCAGCCATTTGCAATTCTTCGCCCAATTTCTTTGCCCGTAGAATCATTTTGTGTCATTAACTGACCAGTCGTCAGTGTATTCAGTTTCACTATTCTGTGTTTTTATTGTATTTTTCTTCCCATTCGTCATAAAGTAGATATAAAGTGTATTAATAAATGCTGTCTAACCATGTCTACAAGCATAGACATACGCTTTACAAAAACGCATGCTGATAATACATAGAAAATTGATATGAAATAAATTTATCGTGAAATGATTTAAATAATGAAATGTCCCTTTCAATATTGACGACTTACGTATTGTTTACGTTTCTTAGTATCTTCTCTCTCGTATCGTCTCTTAGTATCGTCTCTTAGTATTGGCGACTTAGAACATTACGTTTTACAACAATTGGCGGGAATCAAGAGTCTAAATGCCACGTTTTCAAGTAAGCACTTTGCTTATAATGTAAGACACGTTGAATTGGGGAAGAGAATCACGTCGTTACTCTTGCTAAATGGTGGACGGCGCGTGCTGATTTTATACATACGAGTATGGAGGTGTCGGCCTCGACGGCCTCGAACCGCGACAGGGAGATCGCCAGACGGCTACCGAAATTTGGGTTAGGCGCTTTTTTACGCGGCGCCCGCGCTGCAAGCGTGAGGTCGATGAGCCCGCGCTGCTCTCCACCCCGCCTCCACCCCTCGCCCGCGCGGCACACCCCGCCACCCCCGCCGACCAGTTCCAGCACAAGGTGCAGCGCCCGCTGCCAACCCTACATACCTACCACCTGCCAGACACTAAGCGAGTATAACACATGAAGTCAACTCTACGTCTCGACTCGACAAAGGAACAGGAAACTGCACTTGCCTTCTTTTTATAAGTTAAAAAATAAACCGCAGCCGATTCGAATAAGAAAACCAATGTTACAACGCCCCAATTGTTGTTCGACTTCGAAGGAAATTGTAAAAACATTAAGCTGCACAAAAAAACAACTCAAATCGACTAGTGATTTTTACAGTTTTTATTAATAATTTTGCCATAAATTGTCCTTAAAATGAAACTATTTCCACAATCTGTAAATTTTTATCGTAAAATGAAGTACTAGAGATAAATGTTTCCACTCAGACACGCTCACGCGGCGCACCAATTAGCAGTTCAAATCGTGATTCAAAATAAATCATGTCTAGCATTATCGAGTAACGGCCGCCTAATTGAGGCCTTCAGGACTTTGAAACGGCAAAATAAACTGCACCGTCTGCGGCTGAGGGTGCAACGACACCAGCTTAATACTTTGATATCACTTCGCGGCTCCTAATTGCCGATGTTTTTCTGCACCCGCTCCAAAACTATTATATTTTAAGTATCGAGATCTGTCTGCAGATAAGTAAAGAGAATGGGTCGTCTGGGACGTGCCGTCCGCTGGCTTAGCGGCGCATACGCAATCGTTTGTTTACGTTCGCGAGTCAATGCGCAACGAATTAATTAAATTATTTTACTATGCGACGCATATATCATGCACTGTTGATCATGTTTATATTACAAACATTGCTCGCATATTCTTAAATTGGTAGGTTATTACGTAATACATGTGTCAAAGTGTCATGCATTTAGAACTCTAGATACCTTATCCGCGTCAATTCAATTCAAACAAGTCGCTAACAAAAGCACGAACACATCTTAATAAATAAATATTATATTATGAAAATATGTGGTTTCGAAAAAAGATTGTTCAACTCTTGAAAGTTTCGTAATATTGAAATTCATCATAAAACAAAAACATGAATTGAGGTATTTTATACATAAAATTGCACATGAAATATACGAGTGTACTCTGAGCACAGCTTTGGAAGGCTTAACAAGCGGAGAGGCGAGCTGAAAGCGACGACTAGTGAGTAGTGACTAGAGAACGTCTAGCCTGCAGCCTCTGTTCAAATTATTTGGTAGCGGCGCAGCTCGGCACGGCGCGCCGCAGACAAGAAAACTTCATTATCGTTGCTCTCTGAGGACGCTCCTCAGACCATTTCAATACCATACGTGTTTGAAAGCAGATATTCTAAAAAAAATAACAATTTTAAGAGATATCTTGCATATCTTTTTTACTGCAGCTATAACTATTCTTATGATAATAATTTGTCACCGATATGCGTTCTAGAAAAATTCTGTCATCAAACCAATTAAAACATAAAACTGAAATTAATTACAAGTAAACAAGTATTAAGAGCAGTACTTTTTAATCGTAATTAGTGATTCATGTTTTGAGTCATGAGGATTTTTCCCATGAATCGACTATCACATGTTAACCGAGTGTCCAGACGATAATAATATTGCTGC
This sequence comes from Papilio polytes, assembly GCF_000836215.1. Taxonomy (NCBI): domain Eukaryota; kingdom Metazoa; phylum Arthropoda; class Insecta; order Lepidoptera; family Papilionidae; genus Papilio; species Papilio polytes. The sequence goes on along the minus strand of NW_013528137.1, from coordinate 2,332,005 downwards.
GGAAATATTGCCAAATGACGAATGTAGGTATGCGACTTGTATGTTGTAGGTATGCTAGATTTATTCACGTCAAGTGGCCGAGGCGTCGCGTCACAATGTAAGCCGAACGCGTCTAGACATTCTGCAGACGAATTTTAAAAACGCGACCGCGACTTCGTTCGCAATGCCTACATAAATGTCTAGCCGGACTAGGTATTTAAATAAAAAACCCAGTTACAATTATTTCATGTATATAAATACGCTGTATTGCTGATACTGGTGTAATGGTTACACACAACTACATAGATAAATACATTATAATGACTACTATGCTACTGCCGCTCCTTCCAACTAAAGCTGTAGATTTAAGCTCCTACCATTATTCCAATAGCACATTTAAATGTATTCGAATGATGGAAATGAACTGCGCCTCTCACACGAATCACAATATTCGCAGTTGTATAAATCTAGTTGTTTATAAAGGTCAAAGTTCTAATTTCTACACCGACATCAATAAAAGACTAGGTCTAGACTAGATCCGCTTAGTATAATTCGTTCTCAAATTCAAGCGTTTATGTTTACGACAACGATCTAGACTTGCGTTTTATTCTAGACGGCTAGACCGCTTCGACGCCTCAAGGCCAACATAATCTAGATTCTTATAGAAATCCAGACCGGTGTCGGTACCTACTCCGGATGGACATACATGCTGCTCATACCATAAAGTCCTGTATGTTATGCTTGCTAATTATTAAGGGGTATTTCAGAGTACTCTAGATTCTTTATACTTCCTTTATTTAATAATAGAAACCTAAATAATCAAACTCATGCAAAAAGTCAAAGTAAAACAAAAAAATATTATTAACAATTGTTACCTATCGAAACATAGAAAATTAAGTAAAAAGCAAATAAAACCTGATAATATTTTACACGGATTGCTATTTTATTTGATTAGGTTAAATAGCCATTAGTCTATAATGCTAAGCTTTTAAAACCATTATTTTACCTTTATTTGCACACTTTAACGTAAATGTCAACAAAGCAAAAATTATCATAAAGCTTTTAGGAACAATAATACGAAAGAATTATTTATAATACTGATATTTACCTTATCACATTTCTAAGACGACTCGCTATTTAGTTAAAAAAAAACAAATTCTCAAATATAAAAAAAACAACTTGTTTTTAGTTCTGCTCCAACAAAAGTAAGAAATACTTCATGTGGCAAAGTTTGAGGGTATCGCCACGAATAACATAGGAGCTTTCAGCCAATAAAACCAAAAATCATGAAAAAACAAATATCAATTTTAAATTTGTGAAAAATCTGTGATGTTGATCCAGCATCATGTTCATTTTATTTTATGGTCAAATACGTGAAGTAATTTAAAATTATAGTTATAATCATAATGCCTGCAAGACGTACGGCGTGCGGTGTGCATCGTGCGGTGTGCGGCGTGCGGCGTGCGGCGTGCGCGCTGTCAAAACTGTCAGATCGTCAACGTTTTATGGTGGGCGGGGGAAAGCCCGCCTATTTACCAGCCGCGTTTCTAGACTATGACTATATGTCTAGACGGCCGCTCCAGAAGTCATGCGCCACTACGCTTTCACATGTTTATTCAAACGCGACGGAGCGAGGCCCGCAGTCATCGCTTACGTGACGCAATTTAGAATTAATCGTCAATTACGCTTTGATTGTTCGGTTTATTTTAGTTTTCGAGCGGATATTTCCTCACGTCGCCGTCGAACGCTCGCGTCGCGTCTGCCGACTCATCACAAGATTACCAACAAATTATACAAAACAACACGTACGTTACACAGAAGCGAAAGAATAGCCACGGTTCACGGATCATAGTAGTTGGCTGCATTTCGCAGAGACCGTTCAATTCAATAATCAAACTTTAATTCCGCTAAAGTATTACGTCAGTGTATACGTGTAAGCATGTACGCCACATTTTTGTACAATTGTCAATATCTTCATATTTCATATTAAAAAATGCTTGTATTCAATCTACCAGAAAAAAACAGTTACAGACTCGTAAAAAGGAATGAGAAGTAAAGGATTCTTTTTTTACACTTTCTTGACGCTACTGACTCAACGTGTAGGCTGAATGCGAAAAAATAAAAAGATAATTAAATCGGCTACACTCGAATGAACAACACTCGTCAGTATCACAATTCGAAAATAGAATGACCGAAATCTGTCTGCGGAATGATACGAGTATTTATCACGGTGCGGTCGGCTAGGCGCTAGGTGGCTAGGCGACTAGGCGCTAAGCGGCTAAGCAGAGGTATGCGCCTTCACGCCTTCGGCAGGTGTTTAAACTTAGCTATTATCTATTTATAGCTTTTCAACTGTAGATACAATGTTGTAGTACATGGAGCATCGACGTGCTTTATTTATTGGGCGAGGCGGAGCGGCGGAGGCGATGCGGTCTCAGGGGCCGAAGCTACACGCCCTCCGCGCCCTGCTCACATTCCCTCGCCTTAACCTTTTTGCCCGTCTGCGGTGTGCTTTGCGAGACTCGCGCTGGACCGAGCTCGAGCGCACCGTAACGCAACTTCTCAACTATACATCGTCAAAATATCTTACGAACTCAGAAAAAAATAGTTGTCAAAATTCAAAATACATAAAAGGTAACAAAACTATGTGTTATTGACAACATTTTAATATTTTTCATACCTAGCGCATACTTGGAACATTTGTAACCGAGACTAAACTACAACATATTTAATTCTTATAAAAATTCAGTATTTTAACTTTAACATTGCTAATAGATAAGTTAACATAAATTAATTCTATGCAAAAAACACCGAACATTCCAAAGATAAAAATACATCTTCAAGTGTAACATTAGTATCGTCGTCGGTGATTGAAGAGCAAGAGCAAGTGGAGTGTTGGTGCAGCAAAAGGCTAAATGTGAGTTGGTTGAAGCCCACGGGAAGTGGCGAGGCGAGGGCGGTGCGGGGGCCGAGGTCGCCAGACCGGTCCGGGTCGGGGGGAGCGCGGAGGGGGGCGGGTTAGTCTAGACAGGCCGCAGACGCAACGGAGGCTGCGCCGCGCCGCTGCCGCACACACACTAGCGCACAGTGCAGCGCCGGAGATTTCACCACACCGATGCAGCTCGCCTGACCTCCAGCCGGCCGCGCACCACGCACCAGACTGCACCTATATAGTCTCGATTGTTATACAGAATTTAAGTTTATTATCAGATATCGAAATTATACATATTTCAGTAACTCAGTATTCTTTTTTTACCTGTACTTTAACGTCGCTATTACATATTTATTAAAATATTTTAACTTGCTTGAAAAAGGTAACTTAGATAAAACATTGGTAAAATCAAGGTCATACGACAGTCATACATCATTTTATCCCTTTAAAGGTTGTGTACATAAAATTATAACATTGTGCTGAAAATATGTATCTCTTATTAAAAAAAATAGCAATTAATTATTTATATAAAAAACAAAACCTACTTCCCTATCCTCCAGGTTATTAATCTAATAATACTTCATTTACATAAAAACATACGAAACCTGCGAAAAACATTATTTGTCAGTCAGACAGAGAATGTACGAGTACACATTTACAATTACATTACACCAAAGACGCGTCACATCGCGATGTAACAATACATGTAATTAAAAAAATAGAGAAAGGTGCATTGGATGTATCAAATTGCGCTGTAGAGCGGTGACTGGAGGCCGAGCAGGAAGTCTGGACACTTTTTTTTGGTATAAGCGGTCGCCACTACACCGCCACCGCGCCGGCCGCGGTCGGGCCGTTGGGTTGCGGACAATGTGCGGATGACGCGCCCCGTGTGTACACCGCTTAACTAGTTAATACCTTCTCTTAAAACTGCCGAACGTTCATTTTGTATACTTTCTTAGAATTTATGAAGAATATTTTTTTGCTGTTGTGTATACCATGTATCATATCACTAGTCAGGCTTTATAACTTTATTTAGAAATGTGAAGAGATCAATAACAATCTGGGGTCGAAACACTAAAAATCGTTAAAATCTTCCATATTTGCATTCTTATAGGAGTTCTGTTGCGATCCCGTTATCATTCATTGCAATGCATGTCGGATTTAGATAATATTTTAGTATACATACAAGTACATATTTAGAATAAATGTAAAATTTTAGTTTTAAATATGTAATAATGTGACTCTCGTAATAGACGTCAGAGAAGTGTTAGCGAAACGAGTTCAACGGTTGACCTATCTGCATAATAATACCGCTGTGGCAATAATTCTCCGGCTGGAGACTGCAGGCGCCAAGCTAATCATCACATAGCCATCCTTGTGCCGCATACATGTTACTCTAAGTGATAAGACACCATTTATAGATTCTACCGTTCGTAGACATACAGGAAAATATAATTGACTAAAAATAAACCTCGTGTGCTTTAGTTATGTTCAGAAATTCAGAAAACACACATCACAATCTGTGGTGTCATATCATAGATTCAATGAATAAACTGGTAACTATTTTTTTACTTAAAAAGTGTATTATTATGAAAGGTTAAACTTATAATTAAAATTAAACAAAATTAATTCAGCAACTAAGTTACGACTAAGTTTTATAAGTTCTTAAGTATCGACAACTTCAATAACTATCATTGTTTGAAAGTCATTGTAGAAAGACAATAAGTTTCTCTCAGCTTCACTGCAACATCACCTGTATCAAATTAATTAGATTTTTAAGAATTCAATATATTCGAATCGTCGATGTTGAACACCAGTCGAGACCGGTGTTTACAGCTCCTCTCCGTCTAGACTCATTATTCAATACGTTAGCTCTGTCCATAAATGAAATAAAACGAAGACAGATTACAGTTTTGTTCTCGTTTTTGTTTATAATAATTTCGTGTTGATTTTTTATATCTTGTTTTATGAATCTTGGTTATGTTCTGAAATCGGTAAATGTATTATTTAACAAAATCACATGCACAGACATACGACGTAAAATTTTACACTAAATGGAATTTGTAATAGCTGTGAGTTTAAATTATTTTGATAAAGTAATTGTAAGTAATTGGTTTTTTTTAAATAAGTACTAATTAAGAGAACTTAGGCTCAACAAAATATAACGAAAACGTAGAAAGACGCAGTTTTAACAAAAAACGAGTCTCTTTAATGACTTTGTCGTAAAATCCAATAAGCTTTGGGAAACCGCAGTATGTCTATTTGAGCTTGAAACCTAACAACATCATCATCATCTCCCTGAACTTATCGTCGGTGCACAAAGTTTAATAAAAGCTTAAATTTAATACATAATAACGTATAAAAACATCCAAATTCTCATAATCGTATTCTCTTTGCTTATTTCGCATAAAAATATTTGCGAGAGAAGAGCAATAGCATTGATGTCACATTGCCATATACAGAACGGCGATAAGCATTCAGTGTCCGGTCTAAATATGAGATTTTTAAAATAATACACAGTTACATAGGTAGAATGCAGACGGTTCGACACTTTCAGGTCAACGATCCTCCCGCTCGCCGATGCACCGCGATATTACTAATGTTATAATGAAGCAAAACATTCATATTACATTTACTGCGCTTTAAAACAACGTTATTATCAACATTAGCAGTAATGAAACAGACATTAGGGATTAAATGAATGTTTTTGTTCAGTTTGGGATTCTGCAGTTTATAGTGATTGCCGAAATACAGAATCTAAGTTTCATCTGTATATTATTACAAATTCAAAGCACTTTATTAGGTTGATCCAAGTGAATCTGCTATTATAATTTTTTTTAAACTCAACAATAATATTAATATTATATAATTACATAATTATAATGAAGATCTTCACTCCAATTCGAGAAAGTAATTATCGAATCGCATATTCTTTTAGTATATAAGGTATCTACAGAGAATGAAAGATCATGTGACCAGTCTTTCATTCTCACTAAGGCTTAACATGCATTAGTGATGGTGAATGCAAATATTTGTAAGAACAGCGTTGCTGGTTGTGAACACATCACAGTCTTGTAATCGCACCGAGCACGACTTCCAGGAATATATTATCACTCCGCACCGTCTGAAATTCGATACGACTTGCCTTACGTTACTTCATGCAAGTCAGTATTTACTAGTCATATATTTACGTAATTATTAATATACTAGCTGTTGCCCGCGACTACGTCCGCGTGGAATTAAAAAAAAACAAAAGTAGGTAGCCTATGTGTTCTTCCAGACTGTCCTCTACATCTATACCAAATTTAATCGAAATCCGTTCAGCTGTTTAGGCGACAAACTCTAACAAACATCCATCCATCTATCCATCCATCCATCCATCTAAACTTTCGCATTCATAATATTAGTATGAAACACGTAAAGACGAGTTTACAATAAATTTAAATAAAATTTATTAGCCCTGTCTCTGAAAGCTCGATTTTCTACTGTCGCATTTATATACAAGCAGGCCTCTAGATACAAACTTGGGGCATGACTTCGGGTCTTGAAAGTCTTCGAATCTTTGACATACAATGACTACTTCACTCTCCAACTTTCGAGAAGGGACCGATCCCGTGGAGAATTATTGCGTCCAGCCGAAAATGTAGTTAAAACACTCAGTAGTTATTATATGAACGTCATCAGAAAGAACGATAAAAAATAAGTTTGATTTAAAATAATAAAAGGATACTTTTATCGAAGTTATTATTATCCATTAGGGCCTGATGAACAAAGCGGAATGCCGGGTGCAAAGCGGACGATAAGCGGCGACGACAGAGCCGGCCGTGGGGCTGGCGGGGACGGTCGGAGGGAGGGAAGGGCGAGCGGGTCGACGCTCTGCACGTAAACAGATAACGTCGATTGATTACACAAACACTGCCTAGTCTTTGTGCAAGCACTGCTGTCTGAAACAAGGGAAGGTCGAAAAAATAAAAACCGTCGCGATCGTACGCGATAAATAAAACGATTCGGATACAGACAGAAAGAGTCTAAGTGGTTTAAGTAGAAAAGACTTGAGTATTGGAAGAAATATGGAAATACAAAGTTAGAGCTGGTGTTGATTCAAATGATGGTTTAGATTTTTTTATTGAAAACAAAAAGAACAGAAGTTTGAAGCTGTTATATCGTATAATTAAATACTCACTGATTCAATTAAAATAAACATCCTAAAACACAAGTTGAAAGAAAGTTCACCCATGTGTTCCATAAATAGAACAGCACAAACAGAATGCATTACGTTAATCTGGAATGTGTATCTCGAGTATAATTTAAAAACATACTACTGCCCCACTACTGCAGTTCGGGTTTCACAAAAGATCAATCTTAACTTAATTAGAGACAAACTTCACTGCGTGAAAATATTTATCCACATTCACTTGAAGTACTACCATACAATGTAAAAGTATACAATTAACTACATTCAATGAACAATGAACTATAATTCACGTCATCGGTCAGAGCCGACAGTTCGATTTGCTGAAAAAAAAACAGTTCTAATTACATGTTATTTTTGATTGATGAATAAACAGACGAATAACAATGAATGTGTCAAGTTGTAAAAACGTATAAACTCAATAACAAGGCAATCAGGGCGTTCACCTGATGATAACCGATACGCCCTGTCCACAATGTGGGCCCACAAGAGTACCAAGTGTCAACTTAGACACAACATAGTCCCCCAGCAATTTCAACAAGTAAAACTTTGAACAAAATACCGTTTGCCCATTCATAAAGTTGTAGCGATTGCTCGATATCGAGGTTAGAGATAAATACATGAACACATTATTGTTTACAAATTTTTTATCAATCAATATGGCAAAAATAACAAAGTTTAAAAAACATCGCGTGATTCTAGTTCTTGTAGAGAAGACATAAGTGACATGCTATATGTACGGACATACTTTCTTCAAGGATTGGACAAAGATCCCCTTTATATCCTCCCGTTGCATTAACCCTTATTTTATATTACGTTCTACACATTTTAAATGACGCATACAATGAAGGATCCGTCACTATACTAATGATCAATACTAAATAAATATTATAAATGTACTTACATTGTAAAGAATATAGTGGGCGATGTGTTCTTTTAAACTAAATCTAAGTAATTGTTAAATTATTTTTACATTGTTAATATAAAAGTATATATATTTTATTTCAAAAGTCGTTAATCAGAAATAATACTACAACTGCAATGTAGTTCAAACATTCGTGTAACAATTTCGTGATTTAACCTACGTTAGGTTACGAGATTTCGTCGTTGGCAGCTCGCCCGAAACCCTTCACCAACTGAACTAAGCCACTCGCCTTAAATATTCCATAGAAAATGCTGCATTATCCACTTTACGTCTGGAAAGTTGCGACGATATAACTCTTTGCAAATTGCCTCGCCGATGAGCTGCATTAATAAGACCGATTAAACTTTATACAGTTAATATATGTATTAAGTATATATTATCTAGCCGGAATATATAGAGCTGGTGGTAACTATCCGTTTTTCTTCGGGTTTTTAAATTAAATTTAACATACGAATATAAAAGACATCAACGAGTTAGTAACCAAAATCGAGATGTCATTTACAAAAGAAGTAAAATCAGTATCAATATATTGATTTCACTCGTTTTTTTATCCGGTTATCTGTACTTAAGCGTTCTTTATTTATGTTTTAATCGTGTTTTGTATATGAATAATAAAAGCAGCAATTGAAATCATAGCTCGATTACATCGACAAAGAAATTGAAGGCGTGTGTGCAAAGAAAGGGAATGCAGATGTTATCCTCGATTTTAATGCAAGTCTCCGTGAAAGCATCGTAAATAAAAAGACAATTCGTAAATTGCGAAATGTAATTGCAGGCGCTGTGCTGTCGGCGTCGGCGGCGGCGGCACGGCGCGGCGGACCCGCGGCGCTAATGAAAATTTAAAGTAACCGGTGCGGGCACAGTTTTTGGTACAAGATAATAGCTTAAAGCTAATTAAGAAAAAAACATATACGAGTTTTCTTTGGTATAGATAAAAGACTAGAAGCTAAAGGTAAAATAATACAAAAATGTATTAAATGACTATAATACATAGTCAAGATTTACTTATTTAAAATTCTTGCTATTTCCGTGAAGAGACATTAAAATTGAATTAATAAGAAATACATATTGTGTTTTAATTAATAACGCTTCGTGGTTAATTGTATTGAACATTTAGCACAAAAACGTTTATAGTTTCTAACTTGGACCAAAGCTGTCGAAGGGAGTTGCAGGCACGGCGGGG
>NW_013528137.1:2292421-2322695 GCF_000836215.1 Papilio polytes | reverse complement strand
TTTTATTAAAATCCCTTTCCAGTAAACAATCCTGAAAAACTTTGGTTTCTGCTGAAAGTTTTCTAAATAGGTAACAAAACTTTACGTTAATTATCGTACTTAATTTTATGAATTAGCAAAAGTATGGATGGATGGGTGGATTCATGTTAGAAGGTATTTTCAGCACGGTTTAACCGTGCTTGCTGAAATTTGGTTTACAAGTAGAACATAGTCTGACTGAATACGGAGGTTACTTATTAAGGTTTTTTTTTTATATCCGTGCGGGCAGTCGCAATCAAAAGCTAGTATAATATAAATTATCGTAACAAACGAAGAAGAGAGGAAAGCATTTACAACGCCATCTTGTGCGTGTAACGGGAAAGAGGGCAATGCGACAAGATTTTCGTTCCTAGAATAGTTACACTGTTTGCATAATTTTCATGCTAGATTTTTTGTTATTAAAAATATGATAATAACTTGAAAATTGTTCTCTTTATTTTGTAAGTAGTAATTATTAGAATAACAGAGATCTTTTATCCATGGCAAAGTTTTCTCCAGAAAGGAAAAGATTTATAAAGAAGTCACCAAACTTTTTTTTTGTATTGTTGTTATTGGCCTCGGATTAGATAAGTGGTGGATAAATTTAGTTATTTATGTTTAGTATATTATTAATAAACTATTACAATAACAGAACGTTATGAATATTGTTTATTCACTTACTCATATTCTCAATTTTTAATGATAAATCGTTGGCATTTACACATTAAGAGCGATGCTGGCGCAGTTGTTCGATCCCCGCCGTATACTAATAAGTTCTTAGATTTCGAATTGCATAATATTATATTATGTACATTTATTTATCAATTGTTACTGTGACGGAAAACGAGGTGATGTTTATAAGTGGAAGAGCCCACTTTAACACCTTCGCATTAATGGGCCGGCTCGCCCGGTGCAATACCACGACCACACAGAAGAGAAGCGTGAAGTGGGAGCAATTCCGCGTTTCGTCTGATGAGTGTGGTGTCGGAGGCCTTATTTTAGTACCCTTTCCGTCCCACCGCTTTCTTTAGAAGAAACAATTGAAAGGAAAAGTGGATTTGACGGTGGAGGAGACGCTTAAGAACAGGAAATATCCTCTTTTTATGCATCTTCTCCTCCGTCGATTAAGGATAAGCAACGCGTCTGCAAATGCGGATGTCTATGGGCAGCTGTTGCTTCGCCATTTTGTCGGATTCAAGTGGCCGCATGCTCGTTTGCTACCTTGCGATATAAAAAACATATTGTGACATCTTTCACTGTGTGTGTCATAACCTTCCAAAGAACAAACACTTCATTAATTTTAACGTGTGAAATGTTATTCGATTTATATGTTTCCCCTGGTCTCAATTTCATACAGTCAGTCGGGTTTTTGATTTTTCATATTAGCAGAAACAACTGATAACGTGCGGTATAGATATTTACCTAAATTAATTTTGTTATTTGCACAAAATAGTCGCAGATACAGCCAGAGGCAGAGCAGAGTATTTATACAGGTGGAGCTTCCCAGCGTACGAGTTCAACGTAATGTCAAACACCTATCTATATCAGAAATAATTTTACGTCTAAATTTAAACCGTGCATAAGAATTCACAACACAGCGCGCGAGACAGTGAGATAGTGCGAGTCTCTGTTCCTTTGCCAATCGGTGCGACATTGTAGCTATTGACACGGGCCGCGCTGCGCTGTGCCGGCGCGGGGCGACTATTTCGAGTGGAGAGCGGCACGCGCGGCGCGGGTCCGCTTGCCCTGGGCCCTCTCAATGAAAAAACTTTCTCCCCTTAAGAGAGCCGGGCGGCCTCGTCGCCGGTGCCGCGGTCTACGGTACATATCGCATCACCGCCCGCCCGCAATTTCGCGTAAAATTGGCAGCGTGCGGCGGGCGGGCGGCGGTGGCGCGGAGCGTCGCTCCCGAAATAGTGTTCGGGCGCGGTCGTGAGCGGTCGGCGGCGCCGGCGCAGTCGCCGTGAGGCCGCGCGCGCGCACCCGCGTCCTGCAGCGTCCGCCGCATGCCTGTCGTCTGCTAGCTGAGTGAGGAGCTCGCGAACCGGTGCGCAGCTCCACGGTGCGCGTATTTCGGTCGCGAGGAGGCCCCGGGCCGCGTCGGGCGCGCTGCCCGCGCGCTGGCCGCCGTGCTCTGGTGGTGCGTGGCGCTGCTGCGGCTGGTCGCGCTCTGCGCTCCCCCCGGCGAGCCGCCGCCCCCCGCGCCCCACGCGCTTCCCGCGCCCTCCGCGCGCGGTGCGGAAGATGCGCCCGAGGCGCCCGCTTGCGCGAGCGCGCCGCCACCATCCAACACCACCGAACTGCCGCCGCCCGCGGCCGACCCGCCCGCGCTCACCGGTCAGTATGTAATGCTGCACCCCTCGCGGTCTCTACCCTTTGCTCGCCACTCAACCCTACAAAACTACCTTAGAACAGTACATAGAATGCGATATTTTAAATAATATGTTGTTCCTATAACACTATGCCTTCGCAACGATGACAGTTTACCTGTGACAGCTTGGCGCTTCATTCATCCTAACCTCTTACCCTCGATTTGTCACAGAACTGGGCGCACTCTTCAACAGACGCTGCGCCTACAGCTGCACGTGAGTGAGTGTGCGAGTTACGTGTGGTAAACTATAAACAACCCACTCGGATTCATTGCCCTACATTTTTATAAGTTCGTAAGGGAAATATGACCGACTTTTAGAATAAATATAAGAAAGTTATCTTATTTCATATATATTTTTTCCATAAAACCTACAAATTATAACGAAACCGCTACAATTGCTTTGTTAATAACAAACAATTAACATGTTGTTTGCACATGTTAAAAATACACAAAACAAACACAATTTGTACGGACTTGAATTCAAAGCATTATTAAATGGTAAATATTGTGAACTATTAAAAATACACATTACATTGATAGTAAGTAGTATAGAGATTGTAGACAGAAATGATTTAATTACCCATCGTAATACAGACATAAACAGACAATATTAGTTGATTTACTTACTACAAAACATAGATTATGATAACGGAATACCTACAACAATTTGATCAACTCGTAGAATTAATGAATCATTTATATAAAATGCTTCAACTTAAATCAATTGCCTAAAGTTCAAATGAAACACACGTACAAAAACTGTTGTCATCCCTCTCCGTCTCTCTGACAAAATAGAAAACCCACGATAAGACGTCATATTCAAAATCGATACGGACCTCAGCTGCCTCCGTCCGTCTAGCTTACGGTCATGATTTACGAAGTAGCGATATTCTTAAAGAAAAAAGTACGATCATATTTTGTATAAAATTTATCAAAAATGTAACACTGCAGAGACCGCAGTGCCGTAGGGCGTTTGCATCTAGGTTATCGTAGCGAAGGTTCTACCGCTCTAAAGTTTTACACCCCCTGCCACCCTTCCCCCGTTAAGTACCTCCACAAATTTACACCACACACTCCCTGCGGCTGAACATACGCGTATATTCATATCACATCGATATCAACGAATGTTATTACGTTTCTGAGAATTTTATAGAACTGTCTTTGTGTCACGCAGATAGGTCACAGTAACAATTAACGTACGACGAGCAACGATAAGAGGGAGAAGTGATATAAATATCAAAAATAATGAACAGTAAGATGTGTCCGTGTCAAATGTTTTGCTAATCAGCCCGCAAGCACGTGAATGGCATTCACACACAACATGAAATGGTTTTATATTAGTATTACTTTAATGAATTATTTCTTCTTTAATTTTATCTAGTTTCTAGGTGTGTTCTGTGTGGTTTTCGCCAGTGACATTATCAATTGGTTAAAAAATAATAACAATTTATTTATTATGTGGTAATTATTAACTACTGTCTATTAATTTATGATCGTAACAAAAATGAGCATGTATTGCAATTTGCAATTCCATATAATGTCAAAACCTACGTACATTTAAAAAGCCTCTTTAAGAACTCAAACATTTTTGCTTCCATATTTTATAGACGAAAAGCAGTGAAGTTTTTTTGTAAGCATAATATTGATCTTTACTTTATCATCGAGACAAAACAATGTGTCTCCTGTTTGTTATTTATAAGATAACCTTTTTTATACGTGTAGAAGTAAACTAAACAAACTCCATGTAGAAACATAGTTGTGACGTTTGCGGTGTACCAAAAGCTACTAAACTGCAGTTACAGATGTTTAACGAATCTTAAAATAAGTATTAATTACGATTGTTGCCATCTTTGCAATTATTATGACCTATAGAGTGCGCTGTCCGTCAACAGTGAAACACATCGTCATCGCCACGTACGTCGTGGAAATTAATTAATCTGTAAATTATTTTATGATTCTGCCACATTAAGGCAAATGCACATGTAATAGCCAGAAACATCAGACTGTCTTCTCGTAGTCTGAGAATAATTTTTCATTATAGACCCCTCAGTACATTATCAAGCTTTTCAAGAAATGAAAGAGAATCCCAAGTTTAAATAAAATTTTGCTAGAGGAACAAGAGGGCAGAAAAGAGCCGCCTAATAATAAATAAAAAAACAAGAAAAGTAATTCACCAGGTAGACCTTTTCCTAATCGATATTTCAAAAATTGACCATTATTTAAAAAAAAGTTGGAATAGAACTAAAGCCTTTAAATAGCAATGGACATACATATCTCATTATTATTTTATCGTACTTTTCTCGTCGATTTTTACTTACGACAGTTATTGTAATCATTAAAAAATGCATACGTACTCTTGTTTACCAAAACAACAGCTTAATACTAATGACATTCACACACAAAAGTCATCGTGTCACTCACACCACTTGAGGCAATTAATTGCTCGCTGCCTCCACAATTATAACAAGAAGTTAACACTTGTATTTTATTGACCTGGTCCACGTGTGTGGCGTGCATCGCGAGAACTGCGTTACATTTCACGCACATGTTTAGTAAATATTTTTTTTATCTGATAACATTTGTGAATATAAAATCTAAAGAGAGAAATATGAAGATAACACGGATAACCATATGTGTGGAAACACTTGTTTATTAGGTAACAGTTTATTTGCAGTGTGTTCATTTTAAAATTGGTATAGCTGAGGTGGAACTTAATGATTTTAAATATCTGCTTCAGTTAATATAGATAAGGTTCTATTACTTTTCTTGACAAAGATATTACATATTTGTTAATATTAATCTAACTATCAAACTTCAACCTGAACAAAGGTAAACAACGAAATGTTATAAGTGCATAATTTACAACAATAAAAACTTTGAACTTTTTTGCTTTGCTAGTTGTAGGTAAGTCCAGTGTCACCATTTACTGACAAGTATTTTTATCTCCTTATTATAATAATAAAAAATGATAATAATCGCGTAGTATATTAATTATGTATTGTGAACACAAGATTGTCGTTTGCGGTTGATAAGTCAATTTCGGCCACTAGGTAACAAGGACTTGCGAAGTGTAACCCATTTGTCAATCAAAACATAATCAATTAAATTACGTCACATGTTGAGAAATATTGTATCGTACAAAATTGAAACAATCTATTCTGGAGATTACTTATGATGAAATTAAATTAAAGACTATAAATCCTTTCAATGTTTATACATTTATTTTGCAAATATACAATTTTAATCTATACATATAATAAAATTGGAGTGCCTGTATATAGTAATATGGATAAAACTCGTATTTCTTGAACATTGTGCATTTACGAATAACTAAAAACCAAATCTTACTTTTCTTTGTTTGTGTCCTCAAGGCCGCATTTATCTGTGGTATGGCAAAAGTGATTCTGTCGGGAGTTTGACGAGAAAGTAGTTGATGGATGCGGAAGTGTTACAGGCTACTTTTTTTTATATTCCGCGCTGGCGAAGTCCCTTATTACCCTATACTCTTCAACAATGGTTTAAGAATAGAGTCATATATTTTGAAGTAGTAATACTGGTAGGTTTACATTTATCTCTACAAATTATCAAATTTTATTGCTTCGATTTAATATGCTACAAGTCTATAAAGCAAAATACGGAGCCTAGATGTCTTTTTACCGGGACCCTGAGGATCAAACTCAGCCATATTTAAATAGCAACAGTAGTCTCAGGCTAGATCATACTCGTATATACTTTTTTATATCATAAGGTGGCAAGCGACCTGCGAATTCGTCGAAATAGCGAAGCCGCCGCTGGATGAGCAGCATAAGCAAATGCGTTGCCTATCTAATCGACGGAAAAAAGAATGTACAGAAAGAGGATATTTCCCTTTCCTATGTCATACCACATCAGTTAAATCCACTTCCCATTCCCATCCTTTTCTTATAAGAAAAGGTTGGAAACGAAAAGAGGACTTAGGCTTCCGATACGCAAACGAAACACGGAATTATTACTACTTCACACCGTTGATGGCATCTACCATTTTGTTCTTGTAAAGATGTGTAACTATGGTAAGGGTTCGAATCTATTATCAGTACAAGCTAAACTTAGCTTCAAATACTACTTCTGAGCATGTAGTACAAGAAAATAATTTTTAAATGACTCACGACGTCAACCGCGCTTACAAGGTCGTCTTTACGAATTATGCATGTGTATGTTACTGTAAAAGCACGAACGTCGGTCAATCCTATTACTTACCGGTAACATCTAAGATATTCTAGGACTGTTTAAACTATAATACTCGATATGGAAATCCGAAAAACATTTTGATTTAGAGTAAGCTAGTTTTTATCCCCAAATATTAAGATTTATCGCAATCTGTGCTTTTACAGTAACATATACATTGAAATATTGAAATAATAATCGCTGTTCATAATAAAAAATCGATCGAATCAAGTCAATAAATCTTATGTATTATCGATCCTTAATTAAAAAAAAAATCTGGCCTGACTCTAGCTCTAATGGTTAAAATATATATTACTTATAGACGAGAAATCAAAAGGAATGAACAAAAATAGTTCTTATCTATCGGTTTCAATAAATAGTAAATAGTTGAAATACGAATACTAAAAAAAGTATTCCCTGGAAGGCATATGTACTATGAAAAATGCAGAACATATGGTTTTCAATCCAAGTGAACTCGAAATAATACTATTAACCCTTATGTGAGTGACAAATAAAACACCTTTATTAGAGTGACGAGGTACCCGGGTCCCTTCATACAGTTTAGACGTAATGTGAACAATCAAGGTCTGTTTTAATGTTACCCACACTTTGAACATTACTATTTTTGTTAAGCTAAACAGTTGCCCTCCACCCCTCTAGATAGTCGAAAAATAAAAAATAGATGTAAAACTTCGACTAAGATCATGTCAATGGTAGCACTCCAGGTCTAGCCTACGCCTAGGTGTCTTGATCATCGGCAGGCAACGCCCATATTGGTAGTAGTTCGATAAACTGGTTTAACGAAAAAATATGTAAGTATACCACCGTCGGCCTGGCTATATTGATATGATAATGTGATAATGATAAAGGTAAAACATTTTTATACGTTATACCATTTATAACCTAGATACCCAATCCGAACACAAGTGAGTCCAAAAAAGACCGGAGACCTATTGTTTAGATACATTTCCTTCCTGTTATTTACAGTATAAAATATTTAGAAAATGGACTCTCGTTTCGAAGTTAAACATTCCATCCATAAAAGGTCATACATACGTTTCCTATAAACAGTACAGTAAAACATCCATAAACGTAATTTTAAATAAAAAAACACGTGATGCAAATTATTTACTTATAATGAGTGTAGATAACTACATCCTTCTATTTAAAAACAACATAAAATGAAATATTTATGACAAATCGGGATAGATTCTTTTTTATCAAATTTTCGGAGTGGAGTTATAATATCTTCCTCGACACATCTTGTCCTTTCGAATCAATATTCGCAATTGTCTCGAGGAAACCTCAAGCGGGCTACTAAGAATCGAATATTAGGGAGTTTTTGCGTAGTTGGGAAGGCAAGGGTGGGCACACGGGGTACGGGGCAAGGAGGGTGAGGCGCGGGGTGGGGAGAGGTTTGTTATGGCGGCGGCAGGAAGCCCGGTGGCACGTGTAAGAGCGGCCTTGAGACGGCGGGTCGACGATCGCGCCGCGACGCGCGCCTCGCGCCTTACGCCTGGCGACCGGCTCGCCACCATAGGCTTTGTCCCATTGCTCTTTGCCAAACACCTATCTAACCCGACGACCCTAACCGACCCGCCCGTTCGCTCTCTTATTGATCGCATACCGCCGAAGCTATTGCGATTCGCGCAACTTTTTAAACTTGCTTCCGTAATCTACGTAGGTAACTAAAGATAATCTGGAAATTCTGAGATTTAGACTTACTTTTTTGATATAAACATTCAACCTTGATGTTATAAACGAAATATGGGATCATCACAACTATGCGAAATTAACTTTTGATGTAACGTAGCGCATCCGCCATTGGGGAAACATTGTAAAAGTTTGCATGTACGAAATGTTGTTATCACTTTTCTTTTAATGATTTTATTAAATGGGAAATGTAGAATGTATTGTAGGGCAGTAGACTTACTGTAAATAAGAGGCAGCCATCGAAATGTTAGGTATTTGCTCCGAGAGTCTGTGTTATCAGTGAGATAAAGGATGAGAGAGGGTAGGGCGGGGAGGGCGGGGGAAATAGGTCGCGGGGCCATCGGCCGAGCGCGGCCTCCAGCGACACGCCGCGCGCCCCGCTCTGCCCTCTGATGCCTCGCATCGCACTACTCTCCAAAACACATTATCATTTTGTGAATTTAGCCTAACATTAATTAAATGTTTTCTAAAAAATATTGAACCAATGAATGATAAAGGAAATATATATATGACATTGACGTATAGCAAATAGACAATGAAATTATGCCTGCGCCTATGCTCAGAGTCAAAAGTTCATGGCCTCCTGAATAGTATTATTTGATGAAACAGAATAAAAATACACATACATGAATAATCACCATATTGTGAACTTGTGTTCGTAAATTTTTATTGTCGTTGTCAACGCCATTGCAGCTCTTATATAAGAGCGATATGTAGAAATACATAACTACTTTATGCTGTAAGATTGTGAATTTTAATCTCAATGGAATATTGGCTTTTCTTCACACGATTTTATTGATTGTCTGAAGCGGTTCACGTAACCATCTTTTGAGTTTGATAATTATTTCATGACTTTATGTAGTAGAACTTGGATTAAACAATAATTCACAAAGAAGGCGACTACATGAGCACGTTAACAATAAAAAGGATGAGGGGTTCCCCTTTGTTATTTAGTTATAACGCCATCAACCAGAAATTTAAATATGTAAAGCTATCATGCAGGTTAAAATCAAAATTTTACGTTATTTTTCAAGTTTGTATTAAACTATCATCGAAAGGATGTGCCCTGATTTTTATGTCGCAGTAAAATTTAAATTTACTGCCTAATTTAATATACATAAATAAACTTGCTACGTATCCCAAAATAAAACGGTAGTGTCGCTATTTAACACGTGAGGACTAGAAACGTGGGCAGGCAATCTGATGACTTACTTTCACCACACCAGATACCATTCGAGGATACCTCTGCGTGCATGTCCGCGACCCGCCAGGCCGACCATATCCTGCGGATGTCTACCACTTTATGTCATGCCTCGGTGCTACTTTTGCTTGCCGGTTATAGCCGTTAGAAAACTTTTCACAATATCATTAAAAACATATATGTGAGGAGCAGGCTTTTTATAATGTGCATAACATTATAACACAGATAATATTAAAATATTTTGAGAATTTTAATTTATTTAACATATAACACCAGTTGAACTAGACGATTTATCATCTCGTATAATAGTTTTATTGCCATTGCTAGAGGATAGATTATATTAATTGCGACGTGTTGCCGTAATCAATAAGACAATACAAAGATGTAAACCGATTCTTATCGTCCTCTTAGACAAACCGGATATGTCTCCGAATTATCCATATATCTTATGAGTAGATGAGTAATCTACAGTAGATTGTGGTGTGATGTGGTAGTGGTAATGCTTGCGGACAGCGACAGCGCGACGTGCGCGCACAGCTCGCACCGCTTCGCCGGAGCACGCGCCGCCGCACGCGCCCGAAATAACCCGCGAAACACGACGAAAACAATTGAGACCGCGCTTGCGCACTCGCGCGCGTGCGCGCGAAAATGACAGGGAAATATAGCCGAGTAGATGAGCATGTGACGCAAGGTGAAAGTGTCTCCTTGTGCCCCAACCTTAAGCGCTCCAGTCGGACTCGGACACACGTCTGTTGCGCCAAAACGGTCGAGGTCCAGCCGTGACATTCTTGCTGCGTGCCG
The DNA here is from genome assembly GCF_000836215.1 of Papilio polytes. Lineage (NCBI taxonomy): Eukaryota > Metazoa > Arthropoda > Insecta > Lepidoptera > Papilionidae > Papilio > Papilio polytes. The sequence continues at coordinate 2,312,388 of NW_013528137.1, read as the reverse complement.
ACCGCCGCAGCGCCGCGCCACGCAACGAAGTGCGACGCCACGCGGAATGCAAAAAACTCTACCTTATTGCCTAGGCCGTACTAATACTTGTTTTGGCGTTGAATATGAATGACTATGACCAACTACGACTCTGCTAATATTTTTTTATACTCACCGCGTTTAAATAAAAAATTTATGTCTTATTCATTTTCATAAAATACTAGTATTTTACATATTTTGTGTGTATATTTACCATTGGCAATACACGTCAAAATAATAAAATAGAATGTTTTCTTGAAAAGTGTTAATTAAAGGCATATTTTAATGTAACACTATTTAAATGTTTAATGTTTCTTATTCAAATGTAGCCTAAGTATGTTTCTTTCCCTTAACATTGTAATGTTCAAATTGTATAATATGATATTAGTTAATATGTTTGTCGTACTGGGTATGTGGTACACTCGGGCTCGGGTGCACAACAATGTTGTTTTACGCAAAGGATGTATGTTTGTTGAGCGAACGCGGCCGATAGAAATAACCGCGGTTATTCTTACAGACACGCGCCCCCTATTATGGGAGCATCCCATCTCCTGCATCGGTCTTACCTACTCGTACTTTAATAGAATGTTTGACATTCCACTCTAGTGAAAATTAAATTATTCTTCACCTTATTTTCTCTTTACACAATCTGTCACATATTATCCTTCCTACGTACGTTTCTTGTACTTAAAGTACAAATAAATTTATTTAAACTTACTATTTTTAAACATAACACTAGTATAGTCTAAAGAACATACAGAGCACGCATTATGTCAAGAGTTATAAAGTTATGGGGGCCATCGATGACACTTTTTCATCACATTGAACGGATATCCTCTGTCGAATAGAGGATGACGCGACACAAGTGGAGTGCCTGAGTGTGACGTTCAAAAATTTCAACATGTTACATTGGTTTGATTGGGAGACATTACTTTGGAGTTTACACATGAATTGGCCGTACATACTTTAAGATTTGTTAGCCGATTATTACTCTACGAAGTTTGAAGCTACCATCAACTTAACAGCAAAACAACAAACAAAACAATGAATTGAAGTCGAAAGACCAAGTAAATGTACATAGTTAGTATACACTTTGTACTAATGCTAACGCTACCCACAGCTAGCCATATTATTTATTTATAGATAATAGAACACCACCCGGCGGCGCGCATCGGCACCACGCGACGTTGACAAACAACCCTAATATTAACAACAACATCCACAGACTATACTTAAACCGGACGGAAGACCAGCCAGCCCTTGATGCAATGTGCCATTTCGCCTGACAATTACACGTGGTAATAAGTGTCAACTACTGTGGGTAACAACACATGTACATGCACTAAAATGTTTCTACAAACAACGTTGAAATTATTTAGATAAAAATATTTGTTAAAATTTAGTTTCGCGTTGTGATTGACCATAGATAGGAAAGAGAATGAATATAGATAATCACATTAATATCCATAAAAAGTTGTGACTAAAATCATCAACATCAACAGCTCATATGTGTGTTTATTGATATATTGCATTTATTAAAAGAAGTATGCTTATTCATATTTCTAACAAAAGCTTATGCAAGGATATGGATCTAAGATTATAATCGAATGGTCGAATTCTAAACCTCTACCCCAAGATAGGTATACAATACCCAACTATACTACATAAGTATATTATCAGTGAACGAAAATAAGCTCTTGCACATAAACCAAATAGCGAAATAATTTTGTAATTTAAAATAATAGGATAGTGTTAGTGATAGTGTGCCGACCCTCCGTAAGGGATAAGGGCAAGTGGATGAGTGTTAAGTAATCTTCAAACTTATCTGTTTAAGCATTTGATCTCTCTCTCTCTCTCTCTGTCTGATCTTGAAGAATGTTGGTTGTTATGTTTAAATTCAGGGACCCACGACACAAACTCCAATTAAACCACCCTTGCCGGAGGGCATAATATTGTAAACAAGGGGATGATGTAAGATATAATGGCACTTACCTAATCGATGCCCGCCAAAAACCTGCAGGTGCCTGGTCTCTGTCGGTGTCAATCGATTCAAGTTTAGTTCTGTCAAGTCTATAAACGCCAGCGATGCTACCTGCAGATGCACCCGTATACGCTGTTGTTATTCCCACATGCGAAAACGAAGTTCAAAGCGTCCCCGTTCGAAAACAAAAATGACACTTTTCCGTTGACGAACAAGCAACCACTTTCAATGACCTTTGAACAAACGCGCGCAATTTGAACGATGACACACACCAATCGACTCGCTTGGTTGCTTTCGCCCGACCGTACTGGAGAGGAATCCAAAACTACCCACTAATGCGTGAGAATAAAAATGCACCTGGTTACCCGCATTAACCCGAATCGCGAAATTTAAACTATATGTTTACCACTGAATGTGGCGAACCCGTACGATCTGAACCGAATATTGATCACATAATGTAGTAAAACGTTTTGTGTAAAATCACGCGGGAAACAATAATTATATTTTATTCGTAGCGAGTTAAATGACATTTCGAGTGTTTCCGGCTTTTGGAACTTCTTAAATAGTTACGTACCCAGATGTACCACTACCGGCAAAACATAAATAAAGTCAATATTGTTTTCGCACAATTAATACCTTGAAATATTGTATGAGTGCTTTAAAATGGAATATTCAAATAGGCATATAACCAGATAAAATTGCAATCATTTTATTAAGAGTAGCTAATTATGGTATAATTGACAAAACTAGTCACATGCATTCATTCATGAGGTTCATGCATTCTTCACTTAATAGTTTTTTATAAATAAATAGAGTGTTGATTTTTTAAACTAATTTAGCAGTTAAATAGAGCTGAAAGTTACGGTTTTAAATACCGTTTTCATAGTTGCAACACTGTGCAGAAAATTCTGACATTATTTTGAAATTTGACATGCGTCAATTTATTCGAGACGATTAAAAAAATAAGTGATTACTCATATAATCAGTACGTTTTAAATAGTGTTTACAATAACATAATCGCATTTAAAAGTATAGATGGAAGCATTGTTATTATGTGGTATTGTTAATTTAAGTGTACATCATTTTTGTTTGCTGAGTTGTTTCATGGTAAGTGATTCAATATCATTTTTGTGATCAATATTTTTATAACCTATTCTAATCGACTACGAGCTATGAGCTATGAAAAATTGCAAGCAAAGAAGAACATTGGAAAACCAAATTCCTCTGTCCACCTTGTGTCTGTGAGAGCTGTTTACACTATAGTGTTAAAAATATAAGGTTAGCCATGAAATTAAAAATCCATAAATTGGTCAGTCCCCATTCTTGAACTCCATGCCACCCCAATCTCGACAATTTAACCTAATTTCAGTAGATAGACAAAGCCAACTCGCCGGAGTGACTAGTTTCCTCCTCAGCGTAATGCGTTCAAAGAGAATATACACCGGTACCGCGACAGGGACAATTTACCTGTTATACTATTAATTAGAATATGACGCAAGTGCCGCGGCACGCCGCACGCCGCACACCGCACGCCACAACGCCGCACCGCCCGCGCCATGTCGCTGCCTACGCGCTCACCTTCCTAATTACACTCCGTCTAGACAGACGTCGCAGCGTCCCTCCTGTCGCCCTATTCAACCTCCCAACCCCACATCATTCGATAAAGGGACGGACCCAGTTACTATAATATTTTATCAAACACTGCCCTCTTATTCACAATTGTAACAAACAACATATTTCCCCTCCCTACGCGTCCCATTAACGCCAAATCCAATTCCCCTTGCGGTCCTTTCCTCGTACAAGTAGGATTCAAGCGGAAAGAGGACTAAAGTTAGGCCACTGGCTCGCTCACTCATCGGACAAAATGTAGTTAGTATTGCTTTATCTTCACGCTTGTCTTTTGTGTGGTCGTAGTATTGAACTATTCGAAGAAAGGGAACGCGAACGGATTACGCAAAGGAAAGTCACGTTAAAACTTATACATTGAATAATATCTTTATCATCAGAAAACCACAATGATGGGCAGTGATCACCAATTTCCACTTTCGTGGTTCATACATGCTTATATCTCGTTCGCGTAATACTTACACGTTCATATTTTACCGTTGTTTATGACTACGTTTTACGATTTCTCTCATGCCGCAATTACATGCAGAAGACAAAAAATAAGTGTACTTATTCCAAGTAGATATAGGTATCTAATATATTAGACCCTATTGAACTAGCATTGTATTGCAAATTATTTTATAGTCTATATCAATGTATATAGTATTTCTCCCGCAACTAGCTTGGTCAGAAGAAAGTATAAGGTAAACCGCGCTATTCACATAATATTTTGGCCAATGGCATCTGAAGATGAAGTGGACAAGTGGTGAGTCTGCACCACGTGGCCAGGTATCGCCAGCTGGAGAAGCTATTTCGGTGATCGGTGGCAGGCCCGGCAGACCGACACCAGACGCCGCCGCCGCCCCCGCTGCTCCCCGCGCTCCACCGACCTCTAATTATAGACGCACTGTGCATTCTTGTGCGAACGATGTCGAATTTTTGTCGAGTACGCGCGACCACATGCCGTTTGTTTTGGCCCCAGAGATCGCCGCAACCTTCGACCGTCGGACTTCATTCGGTTCACATCTGTCTCGCGGCCGGCCCCACTCGCACCACTCGCCTAGTCAGACGCGATTCCTACCTATAACAAAGTACTTTCAAATAAATGTAATGTTATGCCAAAATGTTCGATGAACCTATAATAAATTCAGGTGACTTACATAAATCTTGTTCGCACAGTCGTCAGTCGTCTTGGAACTATAATGCAAAATGGAAGACATTATGTTGCTACATACGGCGACATCGAAGAGTTTAATGAAATGTTAGAAGAATATAATGTATGTCTACGTATTGTTTTACGTAATCTATTAGGATACATACCTATTAAACGTAGAGCGAAATCTTTTAATAAATATCGAATTTTTAAGAACATGACCATGAAATTTGACACAGTTAAAGTAGATGTGCAGAATAATTGTTGTAGCTGTTTAAATCAATATGCATCAATGTTATTAAAACAAATATTAGATAAGCTAATGCCCGAATTAAATCTTACTTTCTTACTTAATATTATAAATGCGAAAGTTTTAATCAATGGATGGATGTGTGTTAGAATTTGTAGCCTTAATGGCTGGACCAATTTTGACGAAATTGGGTATAGATTTAGAGGATAGTCTGGAAGAACACATAGGCTACTCACTTTTGTGTTTTTTTAATCCCACGCGGACGCAGTCGCGGGCGAAAGCTATTTAATTATGAACATTAATGAGCATGTTCTCTTTGGTCTTATTGAATATGAAAAATTATGATCGAATTTCAACCAATAGGCGATCGCTAGTAATAAACATGAAACTAATAAAAATCAATTCGCTGCTCTTTTAAACAGAATTATTTTAAACAAAAAATGCCACACATCGGTTTCAGAGCTACAATATGCGTGACCTTCTATTCGCGTACCTATTTACAGTCAGTTTACTATTTGCCTTGCTCCCTCTTCAAATATTCAAAAGATCGCTAAAGTTGAATGACTCGGGCACGTGTAGTATTGATATTTTCCTTGCCTCGCTTTACATGAAGCATTCATTTCATCTAAATAAAAATACAATTGAAGGTGAATAGACTATAAGCTAAGTTCATTATGTTTTCAAATTCTTTATTCTGCAACTTACGTCTGAATAATTCAGTTCAGAGGTGCTCGAGTGGGAAAAATGATAATAGCAATATTTTATTCGGCACCTTGTGATCGCTGTGCTCGAATTGACGGATTCATCGCTGTAATAATTTGCTACGTGGAGCAGCTCTTGTTAGACGTAGAACCGTAGAGCTGTGGCTCGGCACTTTTTAACACACTACATAAAAGGAAGAGATACTCAATTCGTCTGCATGCTTAGTTTTTTATTATATTGAAGACTAATTCCTTATTTTCAACATCGGATCGTTAAAAAATATACACATAATCCTAAATATTACAACTAATCAGTGGTGAGTTGGTACCAACTTCCAAACTTAATTCATTAGCAACGATGTAAATATGAGTATAATGTAAAGATGCTATATTGTCGTTATTTAATAAAATAAAATAAAATAAAACAGAATAAAAATTGGGAAATAAGTACTACTTCATAACCTCTATTGAGAAAAAAGCCAGCTGATGTAAGATATTTTTAGTTCAGTTTGCAGTGAAAATAAAATGGTTCTCACTAAAATCAACCCTAGTATCTGAACTTCGCAAAATTTCCTGCTATCTTATCCTGGTCGTCGTTATTTTGTTAGAGGTCTGTTGGCACTGCGGAAAATAAAGTGTGTATTCTAAAAGTCAGTACCATTTTTTCCTTTATCGATATTCTTGCTTATCAGACTTGAGCAGACAAATGCTTATTGTTAGACATCCTTAATTCAGTATCAAAACATATCTGATAACTTATCACTAATGTTGTACGTATTGGTTATATTGTTCTACTATACGTTAAAGTATTTATGTAGATCATAAAACAAAAACTCTTACTCAAACGACATGAATTTAGCAATTCCTATTTGCTTTTTAATGTGCTTTTTCGATGTGACAAAGATGTGCCGTGTAGCCAACTAGGGTCAAACAAAACAACTTTGTTGCAAGTGAACGACGCAACTTCGCAAGAAATATCCATTTGGAACATTTTTTGGTGTATCTGCTGAGCGAGTGCTTTTATTTAAAGAATTGCAATTGTTTTGGATTGCTATTACGTTTGTTTTGAGAGTGGAATTGTTTTGGAGTGTTGCGTTCGTTTACAGTGTGGTGGTGGGCGGGCGCATGCACGGGCGGTGCAGTGCTGTTGTGCGCCGCGGGTGCGCTGGCGCGCCCGCACCTGCGTCGCCGGAACGCCGCTGCTACCGCCAACCCCGTAAGTCCACTCACGTTAGTACTAACATGTTCACTGGCGAACTCAGAATGCTTATATAATAACTAAAGATGACTTAACGTAGATTTAGTATAAAACTATACGTTAAAGGAGTCACGAATATACGGTAAATAGTAGCATTCTTACTAAATCTTTACAAAAATAAGAGCATTTTCTACCCACAGACGAGGACATCTTATTCTGATTTCAAGTAATGTAAAGCATATTGTAGAAAACTAATTTACAGGGCACATTAATCGTATATTTCATAACCAATGGCGAAAGCATCTTGTCCACACATACTATGACGGTTAACAACACAGTTTGGGACTTCTTTCTCTATGTTTTCTCTGTGTTAGACCAGTGCAATACAACAACCACTTAGTTAACAGTGAATGAACTGTAACATCTATGTCCACGTATCATCTGAATAGTGTAGTATCGAAAGCCAATTTGCAGTATTAAATGTCTAGATGTCTATGAATTAAAGTTAACTATTAGATGCTCAGAATTTTTTCTTTTTGGTATTTATTTATATTTAAACTTCCACAAAAAAAATCTATCTTGTATCAAACCAATTATTTTAATACTTTACTTTAATACTTACAATATTCTTTTTATTTGTTTTATCAGAAAGTTTTTTGTTAAAACATTTTTATTTTAAGTAAACAGGCATTAAAAACTTTAACTGCACCTCTAAATAAAAAGTAACTAGGTGAACATAGATTAGGACAAAAAAATGCTAATACTGTAATTTGTAAATTAAAAAAGAATCGAATTTTGCAACGTGTTATAAATTTTTATATTCTTTTAGGATTTATTGATCAGGAACAATGCTTTTGAGTCATTTTTTTTATTCAATCTAATATTCGACTAAAAAAAAACTAGCGAAAAGGTACACGGGACCTCCAAAGGTACAATTACGAAAACTATAGTTCTACCATAGTGATATTCTGTAACTTAATTTTTTATGTTATGTTATTGGGCGTTACGTACAACTCGTGTACAGCTCAATCATTGAGCAATGCCAACCGTCTCGTCTCACGAGCCGACAAACGCGTCATCGCTTACTATTACAATTATAGGTGCGCATACATAAACGAGACGGTGGCAGAATCGAGCTATGTTTGCATGTGTGCCCGCTAGCGTATACACATGCAGCACTACTCACTACAGCCGCGACAGGGCGACGCACACCAGCGCTCTCGCGAGCCCGCGCCGCAGCCCGCAACCGTCCGTCGCGTCGGATTGAACACACAAATGCAAGTAGACAGATTGTCGGTGTGTGCGTGCGCCCGATGCCGACGCCGACGGCACACGGCGCGCGCTGTGTGCGGCGACATCAGGGCAGTCGGGGCAGCCGGTGCACCGTCGCCCGCCCGTTCTCCCCGCTACGCGGCTGCGAACACCGCGGCGTCCGCGTCATTGAACAACAAGACTCGTTCGATGGCAGGCGTCTTCCTGCCAATATGAATAAAAGAGTTCTCTGCGACTCTGTTACAAAATACGCGATAGTGAAATTTATATGTTATCTCTGTTTTATAAATTATTTATTTTTATAGTGTTAATACATTTTAAACCATATTTTTATTTATTAGTGAATGATAGTTAAATTATTGTCATAACGCTTTACGGGTGTTATCTCCGTGTTTTGCCCTGTGATTGTTTTTGTTTTAATATGAAATATAAACTTAAGCATAACGAAATTGTTAAAATGAGTGTCAGTGTTAAAACAAGTTGAAGCTAAACATGATAGAGTGCGGACTGATTCGTCTACAACTAATGAAACCATCACTGTGTCCTCAACATCCATAAGAGCAAACCCTTTCATCTGTGAAATTTTGCCTAACTCCGAAATCGTGGACAACACTAATTCAAATAGTAAGTACGAGCATGGAAATCTTGACTAAAAACTTACGCCATACGATCAGACATAGTTCGTAATTATTACTTTAGTTATGTTTTTTGAAGCCAAGTGTTCACTGACACTGCAAGGGTAAATAAAATGATGATTGTTTGTACAATATGAGACATAGTTTGTGATGAGTCGATGCTGGCGACGGGCGGCAGGCAGCGGACGAGTGAGGCCCGCGGGCCGTGGCCGCGAGACGGCGGGAGCGTGCCAAGTGATAAGAACCGCGCCGATAGCGACGTCACGCCCAGACGTTGTTTGTGTGAATTTAAATAAATTTTCATGACAGACAGTTCCGTAATCACCTCTTGCTATAGTCGTGACATGCCAACTCGATAACATCTGCACAACTTTTGCGAATATTATCTTTGCCCAATGTAAGTTCCACTCTCAAAATACGCAAGCATTTCATATTCACATTTTGACAAGTAGACACAATCCACTTTAACAAAAAAATCCTATTAAAAATTATATAGTAGAAATCAATTATTCTAACTTCAATTAAGAAAACTAATACAAAGTAAATTATGTCAAATGAATAATTATTGACAAGTGAGTAAAATAATTTTAAGAGAAAGCAAATAACATTTTGAATATTTTTACAAACAAAAAATGACTAAATACACAAACATGTAATACAAAAATCTAAGAAATTGTGGGATTTTACTAAATATAGTCTGATAATTAGTTAGACACAGTTAATTTATAATTTTACAGATTGTTGGTGTCACTTTATCAAAATAAATGGTATTTAGAAATTAGGTTTAGATTAGATACCCAATTTTTCTCCACACTGGAACTACATATGTTATAGATACCTAATCCAGGTCTCAAAAGTTATGTTTCATAAGTCACCAAGGGGCGTGACTTTGTAAAGTTATGTTTTTTGTTTCTTTACACAGTGGTGTTACACTCTGGATGTAATAAATCGTCGGCTGGAAATATATAAATTTTAAGGCATTTTAAAGCAACATATTTTCATTGTTTTGTGAAAAACTAATATTCTTATTTGAAAAGTTATTTTAATGTATGAGAGGAGATGAATTAAACAGCAGTGACATATCAACTAATTTATTAATAAACTACCTACTTTATACTATATTTTTATAAACCTAAATCTTTATTTCTAGATACCTGACATTATTTGAGATAAGTAAACTTCTCGGAAACTGAAAAAACATGACACAGGCTAAATGATAAAATGTATTAAAATGTCTTACATATCTATATAATATGAATGAGTGACATTTTAAAAAGTCATTGTTGTGCAAATAAGTATAAAAGTAAACAAATAATAATACAATTACTCATAATTGAAAACTATAATATTCTATTAAAACATTAATACACTTCGCAGCATTAGCTAATCAATGTAGACTCATAGATGTTATTTGTCATCATCTGTATACGCATTTTCTCGCATCTTCTGGGTTTATTTTTTAAAAATAATGTTATATAAGAACAAAGTAAATATAAAAAGGACAAACTGAAGATTGGAGAATTTGTCGCACGAGTTACAGAGTTATTTAAGTGATAAAACACAAAAACATTTCTATGTATTTTGAGTAGTAGATTAATGCGCAAAAAATGTTTATGGAATCAAAAAATTATCTCTACTACTTCTGGCAAAAATTACTAGGAATGTAGATAAAAACTATATTCAGTATTAAGGTTAAGGAGAACCACATAAGTGAGAGCAGTGTGTTGTGACTTACAGATGCTCTCGGTGCAAGTGCCGGGGTGCGCGGGTATGGAGCGGCTGGGCGCGCCGGGGGGGCCGCGCCTACGGCACGACCACAGGCATCACCATTCCACATTGTAAGTACACCTAGTCTTCTACATATCTATTGCTAGATTAATAATTCATGGTATATAACCACCATGCTCATTCCGATTGTTGTGTTATAGTCCTTATCTAGAAATTCTTGAGGATGAAATGTATGAATGAAAAAAGTAGAATATGGCTTATGGTGAGGTAATTTTTGATAATAATGACATTTTGGACCTTACCATTCAGATTTTATTTACATATAAGTTTTGTATATTTTAATAATTTTAACATAACATGTTAATCTTCAAGTGTCACTAAGCACACAAACAATTTAAGACCACACAGTGTTAATAAAACATGATAGTCCATGTACCTATTCTCATTTACTTGCTCACTATCGGCTCATACGGGCATAAATGTAGACAAAACAATATAATGTTGCTGCTACAAGATAATGGTTGTTAAACATCAATTATTTATTATTGTAACTATGCTAACTTCATCCAGATAACTAATCTTTTTATGTATGTACTACATAAATACTATTTATATAAAAACTGATATGAAAAGTGCATAGCATATATTTTTCAATATTAGTTTTATGAATGTTGGTATCCAGAATGAGTGATGTATTTGTTGTAATCAATAGGGTATGTACAATGTTGCAGGGAATGGGAGAAGCAACAGAGGCTGCAGGCGATGGTGGGGCGGCTGCAGGAGATGGTGGAGCAGGAGACGCGCGCGCGGTCCGCAGCGGCGGCGGAGCGGCTCGGCCTGCCGCCCAGCATACGCCTGCCCGACGGCGAGTACGGACAGGACGCGCACCTGCAGCTGCGCGTGCCTTACCAGGTCCGTAAGTACCTTCTCTGCTACAACGTTATACTTACTTTTACTCATACTTATAGCATAATGGAAACCTCTCATCAATTTTAAGTCAGAATGTTAAATGAACCTGCTGTAATTAAATAGTCGAAGAATCGTGGGCAATTTTCGATACTTGGCTTGTGTTATGAAAAGCTTTTAAGATATTATTTTGGGTTTTAAGGCCTAAAACAAATCGACAGTATTTATATTCATATTTTTTTTTTTTATATTAATACTTTACTTGATAACTTCTGTCTGTAAACGCGTTTTGCCTATATTTATACACAGAATATTTTCGGTTTTGGTTTGACAAAGGCATACTATAGATTTGAACTGTTGGTACCAGTTTTCTAATAATATCAGATAGCTGTGACGCCACAACATAAAGAATATGCATCTTATTAATTTTAATTTGTAAATAATAAGGTGGCAAATGTAATATTGCATGCGCCTAACAGATATCGGCGTTCGTTTTCAGCAAGCTGAGCTGACGAGGAGCAGTTTTCAGCCGCCGCCTAACAAGTGCGTGAGCGACGTGCCCGAATGGGCGGGCGCGGCGGAGGCCGGGCCGGCGCGGCGCGCGGCCGCCAAGAAGGACGGTCTGCTGCAAAAGGCGACGAGATGGTGGGTGCGGATGGGCGCGCGGCCGCCGGCGCCCTTCCCTGCCGCGCCACCGCCCTGCGTGATGGTGCCGCGGCGCGCGCTGCCGCCGCCGCCCGACGCGTGACGCCGCCGCGCCGCCGCCCCCGCACCCGCGCCCGCGCCGCCCCCCTACCATATCACGCTTACATTCCATTATCGGGACGATCACACTCGCCGAAGTGCACCCGCGCCCCGGAGTATTATAGACTTGCTAATTTATTTATTTGGAACTCTCGGCCGCGACGAGTCGAACGCGTACCTTGTGATATGTGCGACGGGCCCGTGTGGTGACAGTGCGGACTGTGCCGACTGTGCAGACTGTGCCGACTGTGCATAGGACTGTGCCGACTGTGCGGAGGACCGTACAGAGAACTGTGAGCGCGACTAGTCTTAATACTTAAACGGTTCAATAATTGTTTCTATTGAAATTTCATGAAACGACTGCCCGCTATTTGTGTTGTAGGTGTGTATGGCGTAGCGTAGTGTGCGTCCGTGTTCCTCGCACTGTCTTTGAGTTTCGCAAAACTAAGACTGAGATAAAATAAAAAAGATAACAATATAAAAATAGTCTACATTGAAGTATGTTGTCTTAGGTAAAATTAATTCAAATAGAAACAATTAAAAAGTATATAATATTTAATGAATCTTTCGATTGTAACCTTCGATGATATTGTATATTGTGGGAAAGGTCAGTCTATGATATAGGAGGTAATATGTTGCAGTGTACAGTTTCATGAATAAGTAACCTAAAGTTTAATTTCTATCCAGCAGCTACGGATCTGTGTTTAAACAACTTTTATATTATTTTGTGACAATGTGTAAGATGATGCATATCAGTACAGTTAAAGCAAGGAATATTAATTTACAAAGCATAGTTACTATTTAATTGTAAATAATTATTGTCTCTAATTTAATATTAGATAAATAATGACCGAATGCCAAAATAATTGATGGTCATTTCAATTGAGTGTTGCTACATTCCATATTTATGTTGAAATATTTTCAATACCTTACTCCAGTCGGGCTGACCGCGCCGCGCCGTGCTCGAACGCAACTCGTCTCTGGTCAAAGCGTTGTCCCTTAACAACCAAGCAATATAACACAGAACGGATTCATTACCTGAACTTCCCCGCTATAAACTGCTTAGGAAGTTAGCTAATATTTATTTACAGATTATTATGATACAATAATCTTATGAAAGTAGCTTCTCTATAAAGCTACATAGATTATGAAGAAACTATGTTAGAACTTCTGAATAATAGTTGTGTTAGGTAAAGAAATTGTAAACTAAATATATTAGAAATAACATGAATAATATAACTATAGCTATTTGGCATTGAAAATTTATATTTTTTTATCATAGCCAAAAGTCTAAATCCTATGTATTTGGCGAAGCAACCGCCGATGTTATGTTGCAGCTATGTATTTGTTCAGTAGATCTAAATAGTTGATTCATATAATATATTGGAATATATTTTTAAAGAATTGTTAATTCTAAAGAATATAATAATATAATTTGCAATACATACTATAAAATTTGTTAATATGTAATGCAAATAAAAACTACCTGTTTAATTTAACTCATTTAAATGTTTCTTTGTAACCACATAAAATTAATTTATTTGTATGAATCATGTGAATTTTATTAAATGAATGTTTGTGTGTGCTTTTAGAGTGTGCGAGTGGCAGCTTGTGGATGAATGCTTTGTTTACTAAATTATTTAATTATCTGTAAACATACATTTAAAGAAATTCCTATGATTTATTTAACTGAGGGTTTAGCAATGGCTAAGAAATTATATTGATTCAGCATTTTTGATGATTTGTTAAAGAACAACTTGAATATACCCACTTTATTGTACCTTACTATTTTAATAGTGTTAAATTTATAATAAGTATTAGTGGAGCAGTCCTTGTACAAAATGCTGATAAAAATATAAAAGTTGTTTAAATTAGTGCCACAGATTAGATATTTAATCTAGATATCAAACAATATTCCATTTGTCATATTATTAAGTAAAAGCAGAAGCAAATTTTAATAATAAAAAAACTGCATTAAATTATGACCTACCAATAATGAATACACTGTGATTTCATTTTACTTGTAATTTATTTTTAGTACCGCTTCCAGAATGCTGTAAAAAGTACCACCACACAAATACATACAAATAATTTTTCCATCCTAGGCATTGAAAGTATTTTTCATGTCATTAGTGCATAATTCTCGTAATTTTAAAACATGGCGTTAATTCTATGCAATAAATCAGGTAGCTTGATTGTATAACATCTTTTATACTAGTATCTGAAGAAAGTAAGAGGCATTGTCTTAAGACACTTGTATACAAAAAAAAATGCCAAAGATATATTTTTTTAAGTACAAGTAAGATAAAAAAGAAGTAAAGATTCGTATTCGATTTACTATGGTACAGTACAAAATACTGCTGATAAACACTCTTCGTCTATAGAATGTTGATTTAACTGGATTTAAAATTTCTTTACACTGGAAGAAGCATTTACCTAGTTAAAAATATACCCTAAATAAATAGAACTATGATCAACTGGTATGTATTTTATATAGAAGGGGGCACACAAGCAATGGCTCACCTAATAATAATTGATCGCTTGGGGATGTTGATGAATTCAACACTAGTTAAATCACAATTGCGTGTTGACTAGTGTAAAAACACTTTTTTAGGTTTTATTCGTCGCGATGTTTCAATCTCCATAACATGTGAGGATACAGACGGAAAAATATATTGTTAAAAATAACAGGATGCAACACTAATGGAGGGTTACAATTGTAAGTATTTCTTGTACATTACATGAAATAGATAATAAGCAGAGTTCAACTGAAATAAAATATTCTGAGTGATCAAGTAAGTATAACATTTTTGTTCCGCTTAAAACCATATGCAATGGTATTTTAATTAGATGGGATATGGTATGTGCTATTGATAGCAATACATGGGTATCTTTATACACAAGCTGGATATTAAAAAGAAAAAACATTCCTAAGATTGATCCCAGGCATGACCAATGATGAAGAGAATCATAGCTTCAGTGATACGAAATTTATAAAATGCCTCCACTCTAGTGTTCGATGATGAGGGCTCGAAAAAGTTCAAGCCAGCTCTGTACCGTACATTTACTATTCTAAAATTAAAAGATGAAACAAATAAAACGAAAGTGCTGCCATCTTTCATATACATCTTTTATTACGATTTCTGATATTACAGAACTAACTGCTTTTTTGTATTTAAACGGGTGTGTGGGCGCGATCTCCAGTCGTCTACATCAAACCAATTAAACAATTTAGACATGGGGGAGTAAATCGCGAACTCCCACGCTAGATAAATGTGAAAACTTCCATTTAAGTTCTTATAGTTTTGACGTGAAATTTTAACTATAAGAACTTTTTTCGCCAGCCATTAAGCTATTTTTCGCCAGCCATTTTAATTTTAATTCTTACTAAATAAGATGACGGGGTTAATGTGTATGGCAAACAATATACATGTTTTTTTTAACTGTCGCGCTGTGTCAAACTAGTAAATTATAGGAAAATGGTAACACTGTAAAAATAGTTTCGCGCGTTTTTTACATTGCTTGGTGACAGTTTAGGCTGATTTTAAATCGGAATTTTAAATTAAATCTTGAAAAGTACTTCCTAAAGATTTTACTATATAATGCCAAAACATTTGATTTCTATCATAATTAAGAACCGTGTCAAATAGCAAGAAGATTAAAATTGTTTTCCTTATTATTGAATAAAAATGTTGATATATTTGTCATGGTAAGTTTGACATTTTTATTTTTTATTAGACGAATACAAAGGATTTTGTATGTTCATCCACGGATACTTAAATTGAAGTTTTAATTGCGCATTTTATTTCGAATAAGAAAAAAATGTTTAATTCACAGACTTATGTTATTTAATTCAATCTGTACTATTATAAGAAAGCTTAACTTTTGCGTATAAAAAAAACAGCCTGTTGCTGTTGCAGAGATTTGTACTTGTCAGTGTCACTTCTCAATTGTCAGAAACTTTATTCATTTATGCTTAATATTATTTGATGTGATGTATTTAGTTTTAAAAATATCTTAAATACAAATACAATCTAAGATTTGACTAACTGCAGCATTGCCATTTTGTTAGACATCAACAAATAATAAAATTCCTCGTAATAATAAGTGGTCAGTGATAAAATCATTGTGCAAGATGTTAAAACTGTAAGAAACAGACATTTTTTTGAAAAAAACATCAGGTAAGTTACTTTACTATTTTGAATTTGTGAGATTAATTTATTACATCATTTTGCAACTATTTCAAGCTTCCGATTTTGTTTTAAAGTTGCAGACATGGGACCACCAAAGAAATTTAAAAAATATGATTCAAAACCAAGCAGTGAAAGATCAGGTATTTAACATTTTACACCATCCAAAAAAATGTATCTAGAATGTAAAAATCACTCATCTTACTCATGAAGTACACCTCTATGTGGTACTATGTCAATTTAAAATAATTAAATAGGGCTCATAACAAGTATCAAATTAAGACTATTCCTTTGTGTATATAATGTATGTAATATTTAACAATTAGGAAAGAAAAAGAAGGTGGAAGAGGACATTACAATAGACTTGGTAGATGATGACAATACAGAAAATGTAGGAGTGCCTGTAGCTGCAACACAGGATGCTGAAAAGAATGATCAGGTTCCTGAAGATGAATTTGGTGCCAAAGACTACAGGTTATTTAAACAAACTTTTATATCTTATTTCACCAGTTTTACATCTTAGTTGTATGCTTTAACAACAATTTCTGGTAAAATATTAGAAATTTTGTTTGTAATGTTGGTCGCTATTCTATCGTATATCATGATTTTCAAGTTATGAGAAAATGGAGAATATCCATTATTAAAAGGTCATAGAACTTTTTAAATTGTTGAAGAAATATTTTGTAATGTGTAGTTAATATTTTTTTTGTTATGTAGAAATCAAATGACATTAAAACCAGACAACACCAGTCGTCCATTGTGGGTCGCTCCAAATGGCCACATATTTCTGGAAGCCTTCTCACCAGTTTATAAGCATGCACATGACTTCTTGATTGCTATTGCAGAACCTGTGTGCCGGTATGTATATATTTACAACTACTCACTTATTGTATACACATTTTTATTAATTTCAAATACCCCATACAGAGCTGTTGAAGATGAACATGTTTAGTGTAGAACCATTAAATAACACAGCAAAATTCTGAAATGATATTTAAATTTGTAACAGCATCTTAAATCAAGAATTGCATTGAGTTTTTGTCAGATTTTAAGTGGTGCACATGAAGCAAATTGTAGATTAGTTTCAGTATTCAGTTGTAAGTGCTACTTAGCTTTTTAAAATGTCATATTCTTAAAAATAGAGTGCACAGTCAAATAAATTTGCTATTTTCAGACCTCAACACATACATGAATACAAGTTAACGGCATACAGTTTATACGCCGCAGTGTCGGTCGGCCTGCAGACTATGGACATTATTGAGTACCTGCAGAGGCTGAGCAAATGTTCCGTTCCTGCTGGCATCATTGAATTTATTCAGCTTTGCACATTGTCTTATGGAAAAGTTAAACTCGTACTAAAGCACAACAGGCAAGTTTTTGTTTTACAATTTTTACGTAATCTTGACGTGACGACTTAATATCTAACTAGTTTATGTAGAGGAGGGGACAGACTTATGATAAAGGGGGTAATAGTAAAACCTACCTTTTTTTTTTTCAAAAAATTGCTTAAACTAGGGATTGAAGACATTTTAGTATTTTGCAATAATTTGTATATATCTATTTGACACTTTGATTCTCTAAAGGGGCTGCCCCGTGGTGACGGCCATGAATATTTGTAGTTGATTTGTTCAGGTACCTAGTGGAAAGTAAGCATGTGGAGGTGCTGCAGAAGCTGTTGAAGGACCCGGTGATCCAGCAGTGCCGGCTGCGGCGCGACGGCGACGACGACCTGCTCTCCTCCGCGCTGCCCAGCAAGCCCGCCTCCACCTCCGCCTCCGCCTCCAAGCCCGGTCAGTACACTATATAAACTATGTGATAGTATTATAAAGTGTAATTTTGCTAAGTTTGTATCAATTTCACAATAATTTAATTCACCAAATGTACATTTAATATAATTTTGTCATTTATTAAGTTGGTTTAACATAATTTTAACTAAGAACACTTTTTTTAATCTTATAAAATGGTAGACGGCAACTTCATTCGACGAAATAGTGAAGCGACCTCCTCGCAGACATCTGCAATTGCTAATGCATTCCTTTGATTAACAGAGGAGAGGACACACAAAAACAGGATATTTCCCCTTCCATCAAATCCATATGTTAAAGTAAAGAAACATTACCATAAGTAATGCATTTGATGTAATTGTAATCAATAGAAGAGAAGCCGCTTTCAAACGACGTAGTGCCGGAAGACATCAGCCAGTTCTACCAGCAGCTGGACAAGGACGACGAGGAGGAGGAGACCACCGACCTGGCGGCCAACACCGCCGTCGCCTTCGAAGTCGACCCTGATAAAATTGAGGTACCCACTGTCAAGTTTGTACATTTATAGCTGTATGAGGTATACTGAGAAAGATAAAAACATAGTGCATTTTTTAATGTGAATTTCTACATTTTAGTCTAATTGCAAACATACCGTAATGTGTTCTGTTATGTCAACAATTTTTTTTTATTTATTCACTCCCTAAATTAAATAGCGTGAAAATACATAGACTTTAGTGAGAATGTAGTCCATTTTATTAAAAGAGGAATTATTTAAATATGCTGTGATTGGTGACATCCTATATAAAGTATGTGTTTACGTTTCATTATATTAGTGTAGTGTAGAAATGGTCAAGGAGAGTACTCCTGACCCTCGGGAATCAGGAAAACATTCGAAGAAACAGAGATAGTCTTTGGTATATTTTTACTAAGAGGATCGACCATTCTCGTGTATTGGATATATTAGGTTATTTAATCGTAGTGTAACAATGTTGTACTCAGGTGATACAAAAGCGTTGCATAGAGCTGGAGCACCCGCTGCTGGCGGAGTACGACTTCCGCAACGACAGCGTCAACCCCGACATCAACATCGACCTGAAGCCCACCGCCGTGCTGCGCCCCTACCAGGAGAAGAGCCTGCGCAAGATGTTCGGCAACGGGCGCGCCAGGTACTCTCACACTCTGTCTGCCAAACAGTTAAATAATATTACTGCGAACTTACATTCGGTTTTAATTTAACTGTCATACTTTTCAACTGAGTGTAGACAAAAAGTTAACTGAAAAATTCAATTGACAATTATAACTTACTTGATTTTAACTTAATTAAAACTATCAGAACTGAGAGTGTGTATTGGGCCTTTTTAAATTAGATTTTAAACATATGTGGGTGTAAGCAATATTTATGTTTACTGTTGGTTCCTTTCTATTACCGAAACAGTTATTGTATACGAACATATTATTTCAGTTTTGTTAGTAAGTAATAAGAGGCATGTTTATGCGAGCATTTTCACAATAGCCTGGTTCACACTTGACACTCGTATGATATGCCTCACTGGCACCTGTTAATACATACATTATGTCTCAGGGGCTCAGGAGTTTGAGCACTTGATTTGTAATCCAGAGGTGCATAGGTTCGAATCTCGCCATTTCTTAATGTGTTTTTCTAATTTCAATCTAACTTCTAATTAATATTACAAATGCGAAAGTTTAGATGGATGGATAGATGAACTTTGGTTAGAGTTTGTAGCCTAAATGGCTAAATATATCTCGAAATTTGGCATAGACGTAGAGGGTAGTCTGGAAGAACACATAGGCTGCCCACTTTT
>NW_013528137.1:2287797-2289473 GCF_000836215.1 Papilio polytes | reverse complement strand
TTTTTAAATCTCTCGCCGACGGAGTTGCGGGCCAAAGCTAGTAATGTAATTTACATTGTATTTAATTGTTATTTACATCGTATATAAATATTTATGTTCTTTGTTTCAGATTTTTAGACATTGTTTGATAAAATCAAATTTACACTATTGTTATTACACCAGTAATAATCGTACAGCAAATAAGTTTCTGGTGTTATTTCTATCACTTTAAAATCCGGCCAATTTACCTGTAACTTGGTGAAAAATGCAAATTACTACCATCAAACTGGATAGACCGTTATCTTTTATTTTATTGCACTGAAAAACCTACATACCTACTAAAAATGTATAGAGGTCTTTAAACAGACATTCAAGTCTGTTGCAATAGTAATTGAACACTAAATATAATGGACACTATTATCTTGATTAATTGGCAACACTAAAGCGCCGGTGGCGCCACACCGTGATAAGTTGGGTGCACTGTAACAATAAGCTGCCCATAACTATATTGATGTCAATTATTTGTAAAATATAAAACGTTGCTCAGAAATATATAAAATATCGTAGAACATGTTTTTTATTTAATTTGATTAAGTTAATGTACACACTAGCGCTGTATATTACTGAGTGATCTAAAAAAAATACGAATAGCATGCAACTAGTTCCATGTTTCAGTGAATCGGAGAGTGGTTCCGGTGTGCCGGAATGGGCTATCGTGGAGCTGCAAGGTCTCGTACAAATGAAGAAAGAGTCTCCGGCGGGGCCCGCGGTCATCGGCGACCTGCACTACTACCAGAGGAACCGCCACCCCGTGCTGGTGCTCGGACATCACATACTCAACGGCAAGGAAGTTAAATTAGAACAACCGATGGCGGTCATTGAGAAAGTACATATTGATGGAAAGCTACAATATAAAATTAAAGCTATCGTCAAAAAGAAATTACTATTCAAATCCAGACCTAAGCCGATCATATCACATGTATCTGATAAAATTTAATTAAATTGTTTGCCGTGGTTTTTGGTGTTTTAATTTCGTGACCAATGTTTATGCTGAAATGTCAGTCTGGACATACATTACCGACTAGGCTATTTGACCCTATGAGCATTAATATACCTAAATTATGATATTTATATAGTCTACCTTGCCCATGACATGAAGACATGTGAGGAGAGCATGTCAACTGTCATGTCATCTATAGGCATCACTGTTTTGTCAAATAGAATAAGAGGGATGGCAATATTGTACAAATTATCGATTTTCTTCTTTTCGAGTGTTATAGTAGCGCGACTGAATAAATTTCAAACAATTTTATTAGAAATACATTTATTTTAAGTAATATATATTCCGGTATGTACACATTAACACTTATCCCAGACGAACATGAAAAAATAAAATCTTCAATGAAGAACAATATTCCGTCCGAACGTATCTTGTAGTTTTTTTTATAATTGGCCGATCGATAAGTTTACAAATCGGCATAAATATATTTTCTATATTTCATTAACATCATCTTTAAATTCCAATAAATCCTGTTTCATACAACAATACATTTGTATCATTTACAATGATATATTTTTTCTGATCTTTATTTTTAATCTACATTCAATAAAGAACATTTTCATATTATTTTAAACATTCTTAAATTAAACAGGCATTTAGTACGAATTAACTGATAATTTCAAAAACATCTAAAACT
>NW_013528137.1:2284722-2287779 GCF_000836215.1 Papilio polytes | reverse complement strand
AAAATTAATCGTTATATTTAATTACGTTTTAATATAAAACAAATGTTTATACGACTTAATTTTCTGATCATTTTGTTAAAAAAAGATTCCAATATTACTTCAGTAAAGATTTTTTTTCTGGCAACTTTGACAAGCGAAATTAATAAAAGTACGAATTATTCTAATTATTAAAAGTATTTACCTAAATTATGTCAAGAACTGAAAAGAAAAGTAACAAAAGTCGCTTTCTCGTAGGCTTTATTAGCCTTAAAATATTGCCTCTCAAATAAAGTCTGTGCCATGCAGAGTTTACAAATCCTACTATAATTAAATTCTTATAATTTACACGTTTTTTTATAGATATTGGTTCTTTTATTAAGCATTAAATTTGAACTTAAATCTTCAAAGTAAATAACTAGAATATGAAAGTTAATTTCAAACCATATATTATAATTACGCAAGGCACTTTATTTTCCAAGAAACAGAAAAAGAAATAAATTAACGCTACACTTAAATGTAACTATAGTTAAACAAAATTCATTAAACCTAAGAAAGTTAATTTATAATATGTATGAAGATTTTATCGATTTCGTACACAAAAGGAATGGATTGCACTAAACGTTATGTGACGTTATGGTTTAAAAACAATGTAACATTGAATACAGAACTTTGGCTGAATAATATACACTAACCATAGACATATAACCTATAAATGGACAGTTTAGTTTGACGTCGAAAAGAGTCAATTTTCGAAATGACACATTGTATCATAAATGACAACACTGATGGAATTTACTCGAACAAAATAATTTTTTTACCTCAACTTTGGGCGGTGGCACCAACATATATATAGGTTATAAATCTATGACACTAACATTAATGTAGTATAAACTCATAAACATTAACATCTAAAACAAATAAACAATTTCATCTACAACGTAACATGAACATAATCTAAATCTTAAAACTAAGTCCCAGTTCAAACATACAAAACCACTTCCGAGTTTCAAGTTCTCTATTAATTTTATGTCTAAAACAAACAATCGTTTATAATAATAAATTAGTCTCAATTTTCGATAAAAAGGAAACTCAATAGTTATTTGATAAAAAAAAATTAGAAACTAACTTTCTAGATTTATAACTAACCCAAACATCCAAATATAATAAATTCATTCAAACAGCGATATCGGTTAAAATAGTACCAATTAAAAAATCAGATATTTTAATAAAATCATTAATCAGTGATTAAAAGTTCTTTAAATGGACCATTTAAAGTTGACAAAAATAAAACCGGTTAAAAGCTAACAAGAAATATTGATTTCTTTTCTCTTAGTATAGTATTAGTGTCGACAGCTTTGCCGATACAACCAGAATAAGGTCACATTGTTTACTTACATGATTATTTCAATGATTTATCCAATTATGACAAAATATAATTTTTCAAATTGCAGAACATGATTATATATTTATACTTTAATTGCAATTAAATTATATTTGAGAAATGTAAATAATATTTTTAAAGCCGAAAACACCATATTACATTTATTGTCTGTTTGACGATTGAAGATTTACATATTGTATGAAGCGTGCGCAGTGAAGCCAAACCGATACTGACAAGTGACACAGATAAAAAACGGTAACATTTAACTATCATGATGATACAGCTGTATTAATTTAGTCCAAATATAAGTTTAAATATTTCATTCATAAAAGACATTTCATAAAGTAAATTAATCGAGAGAACAGATATAAGATTCGCTAAGTCGTCGACGTGTCAAGTTCCCACGTTACACGTTGGCGTGGTCCGCTCTCAGCAGCTCCTGACCCTCGACGGAGGTCCAGTAGTCGACGAGCAGGTCGCGCTCCGTCTCCAGGCAGCTCAGGAATGTCGACATGTTCTCACCACTCTTACGGATACCTAGTAACTGTTTCTTCAACTGAACATTCTGCAAATAAATATACAAATAATGAGTATCATAATGACGTTTGCTAAAATAATACGTATTTAAAAACATACTTTAAATCCATCTTTTAAAGAAAAAATCTTTTTGACCTTAGAAAATAACGTTTATATTATGTCTTATAGTTATCTTATGTCTCTATATATATCATTTACTTTGTTTTAATTATCAATTATTAATTCATTATTGAGCAAATCCTGCTACATTTTAGTTCTGACAGTTTTAAAAAGAGTCGAATTGTTCAGATAAAACCGTATGTAGACATATGTAAAGCTCTGCAGTTAGAACTGAACTGAGTGGGATTAAATTTTATCCAATTTATTAGTTAATACATATTCAATTTCACACAAGGTAAAGAACCAAGACACTGTTTTTTTTTACCAAAAAAAAAATAACCTTGCTCGTTGAGTAACGTAAGAAAATAAATAAAAGCGATTTGCCGAGAACAACTC
The DNA here is from genome assembly GCF_000836215.1 of Papilio polytes. Lineage (NCBI taxonomy): Eukaryota > Metazoa > Arthropoda > Insecta > Lepidoptera > Papilionidae > Papilio > Papilio polytes. Next base: position 2,285,387 of record NW_013528137.1, on the reverse strand, counting down.
GTATTGCGGTATCTTATCGATTCAGGTCGCGACCCATTTGAACTGAGCACACTATGTGAGTATTATAACGACAGTGCGCCAGCGTTGCCCAGCGTTGGTCATGTCGACATTTCAGATATTTCTCTTTATAACATTATGTACTCCAACACTCTGTGACGACAGCGACGAACCTATTTTGTATTACTATGGTTTAGTAAGTTAATACATAAATAATATTATCATTATAATGCAACTAGCTTTCGCCCGCGACTCCGTCCGCGTGGAATTAAAAAAAAAACAAAAGTGAGTAACCTATGTGTTCTTCCAGACTATCTTCTACATCTATACCAAATTTCGACCATATCTGTTTAGCCGTTTAGGTTACAAACTCTAACAAACATCCATCTAAACTTTCGCATTTATAATATTAGTATGAAGTATGATTAATATTGAGAAACAAATCTAAAATTGTTTGTACATATTTTTACAATATTCATAATTTAGCAATGAAAATCATTAAATGCGTTCATTTTTAACATCGCTACCCTGACCTATAGAGGTGTCAAAGACGAATTTACATTTGAATAGCACGAGCAACAAACTTTCAAAATCTCAATCAGGATTACCACATTCATATGCATGTGTGTCGAAATTCGTGGGTTGTGTTTACTTTGGCAAATGAATTT
>NW_013528137.1:2267397-2283230 GCF_000836215.1 Papilio polytes | reverse complement strand
TACCCATATGCCTATTGTAACTACATTTCATAATAAAATATTGTAAAATTAAATTTTAATTAAAGGAAAATGTGGACATGTGTGATATCAACCAATCTGCACTAGCCCAGTGTGGTTGAATTAGGGTAGGGTAGATTTCTAGCACCTCAATTAGGATGTATGAGTACTGGTTAATAAGATGTAAAATGGACAAATATGAAATGATTCATAGAGGCTAACATATTTTTTCCACCAAACTATTAATTTTCTTTCTGTATATTAAATTACCGCATAGCATATAATGTAAATACTGACTAATGATTGTGACAAGGAGCTGCAGCGCGCGGTGATGGCGGCGAGGCCGGGCTGCATGGCGGCGTGGTGCGGGGACTCCGCCAGCGAGAAGGTGGCGGAGTCCGCGGCCAGCGCCACATCGCTGCAGGCCAGCAGGCCCAGCCCCACGCCCCAGCACGCGCCCCACAGCCCTGCGCACACCAGCTTGCTGTGCTGCTCCAACGCGCTCAGCAACGACCTGCGACACACGCACTACCACACTCTACATACAAACCAACATAAATTCCATTGTCTATCTTTTCAATTTAAAATTAACAGTCTATAACACAAAATATTGAACATCAGTAAACTACAAATCTGTAAAATTAAATCCTCTAGTTAAGGAAAACAGAAATACTAGCCTCCTTTTTGAAGTCTGTAAAAAAATTTAGCAAACAATTGTTACATGTTCATTTATTAACTTACCGTATGGACTCGGCTATTTCAAATGCATTTTTGGCTCTTGTTTTGTCATCTTCATGAAGTAAGGGCCTCATGTCCAGTGGGGAGCACAGGGAGCCGCACTGGGATGTCAACAGGGTCACTGATATGTCATTCCTTGCATCAACATAGTGCAATACCTGTTCTAACTCCTTAATGACCTGAAATTTTAAATAGAAAATTAACACATATGGTTTTCATGATTTTGGCATTTAGTATTTAGTGTACACTTGCCTAAGGTGTAAAGTATATTAAGACTTTTTTCTTTATATGTCATCAAAGATGTATCTTGGTCTCAATTTATAATTACAAGTTATGAATGAGATATTCTTATTCAAATGTGAAATTACAAGTGAAAATAATAAGCTTACCTCTATATTATAATTGTAGTCATTATGTACATCTATTTCTGCTAATCTGAATCCAATATTTAAAGTCAAATATTTAAATTTCCTTTCATCATCATGTGGCAACAGTTCCTTCATCCTCTTTTGTTTAGGTGGTTTATCAATTTTGCTACTATCCCTTTTTCTTTTATTTAAAGCAAGAGATAATTTGGAGTTAAGCTTTTCTTTAATAGAGAGACAATCATCCCTGTTAATAATTTCACTGTTATTTACAACTACTGAATCAGACATGAAACCTTCCGTTGGTTGATTTGACAGATCGCCTTCTGTAGTTTTATTTGCATTATCATCTTGAACTACTTTTACATTGTTTTGTGTTCCACCAGATTCTACATCACTTAGCCTCCGTGGACTCATACATGTGCTGGAATATGAACTAGAGGAATGACGGCGATAAATGATTGAATCATCCGCACTATGAGTCTCAAAATCTTCTACAGGAGACTTAATGGAACTACTCAGTGATGTCCTGTGTTTCCCACTTAAAATTTTTTTCGGATCACCATCATCATATTTAGATGAATCTTTCTTTCGTTCCCGAAACTTCATTTCCTTACTATCTGGAGTGGAACTTTGAAGCTTTTTTATAAATTCAGCCTTAGTTTTGACATTCTTTTTACCCTTAGGAGCTTCAGGTGTCAACTGATATATCATGTTGACTGCACCCTCATCCATTAAAAGCTTATCAACCTCTGATAACCTCTTATTTTGCTTAACATTTTTAGGTGAAGGCTTTTTCCACTGCAACTTATTAGCTATAGGAGATTTTGATTTAGATCTCACAGATGATACTTCAGTCTTAATTTTTTTGTTAGGTGAAAATTCTTTTTCTACTTCATTGCTTTTAATCACAGATTTACCTTTTGTAAATGTGTCCGGGTTATCTGGATCAAAAATAACTTTCTTCTTGATGATTCTTCCAAGTCTTCTATGGGGCTGACCCTCATCACCACTTTTATTGGATTTCTGGCTATGGTCTTCACTAGTTGCTGAGTCTACGGATGTTCTAAGCAATTCTTCTTTATTTATTACTGCCGGTTGAATTTTACTTTCATCAATTTCTGTCTTATCAACTAACTTGACAGATTTATCAATTTCTGGTGTTTCCTCATCATCCCAGTCTTGCACTAATACATTTATAATGCTATCAGTTTTTTTCTGTTCCTTCTTTTCAGTTTTTTTTGGCTTTTGTATTCGTTCCATACGAGTCCTCTTTTTACCAAACTTTAGTCTTGAAAGTTGCTGCAAAGCTAGCTGAGCTTCCCGAGATTTTGTATTTGCTGTTGTTTCCATTTCCTCTATTACTTCATTTTCTGGTGTTTCAGCATCTTTACCTTGTAGTATATCTAACAACTCCTCTTTGTTGAAAACTTCTTGACGTCCAGTACAATTGTTGTTTTCCACATTATCTGTAACATCAGATGACCGTAATACTTCACTAAGTTCAATACTCTGGTCAAATTCACTCAAAATATTTTTTGCAGCTTGTTCATCAGAATTTGTCTCATTTAAGTTATTTTCTTTGACATCATTACATTCAACTTCAACTAATATCTCGGTCTTAAATCTAACTCCATCCTTATAAGACATTTCGTCATGGTTAATGGCAACTGGTGCTTCTTCTTCACTTATTTCTTGCACCACTACTGTTTCTTCAGAGACTACATCACTTGAGGGTTCTTCATTGGGAAGAGGAACTTCATCTGTTGGTGCAGCTGCAATCTCTACTTCTTGATAAACAGTTTTCACTAAACTGTCAATTTCCGTAGACTCTGGGTTATCCTTCACTTGTTCCTCCTGGCTAATTGCAGGCTCACTTACGGGTTCTGTATTACTTTCCGGAAGCGTGGGCTCTTCAATTGTGGTCGCAGTGTCACTTATTGGTTCAGGTTCCGCAGTATTTTCTTCCTTCTCCTGACTTTGCAGAGTTATGTCTGTTTCCGTAGCGTTACCTTCATCGGTCGGTTCAACAATATCACTCTCAACGACTCCATTAGATTTATGACATACATCCTTTTCTTCACACTCTGTCGAAGTATTTTCGGCTTCAACATTAGTTATCACATCATTAATTGAAGTATTCACCACCGGAGGCTCTTCTATTACTTCCATTTTGTCACTTGTAAGAAATTATATTTGTAAATATTACCCTACACTGTTTATAGTTAAACTTAAAACAGGCTAACCTATTATGTTGACAAATAAATGAAATAAGCAATCAATCTTAATGCAACACAAAAATATCTTTGCCGTTACATTATTATTGTATTACGTTTATTTTTGAAACTATTCATATTAAGCAGTGAAATAAAATGGATTCTAATAATCTAACAAGCTATTCACTTCGTCCACTTAAGATTTTTTTCAATGCGTCGTCGTCCATTTCAACTAAAAATGTTGCCACCTGTGAAATTCTAAAAACTTGTCAGAATACTTGTTTTAAAATAAGATATTTTTGTCAAATATTTTTTTTTTTCAAATTGATATAGGAATGTTAATATAGCCTACCTACATTTTTGTAATGGAAAACAGATAAGGTCTAATTTTTCACTTACCCATTAATTTATATCGCATCGCACGGATTAAATTGTTCTTTTTTTTTTAATTTCTTAAATGTCAATGTCATTAATTGTCTGAAATGTCATCAAAGTAAATTATCGAATGCTTGAAAAAGTTCAAAAATATTAAAAGTGACTCTATTATTCTATACCTGAGTGCTATTCCGACTACAGTTAAATTTACTTGGGCCTACTGCGCAAAACATAAAATGCAAGTGTAATCACAATCTTCCTTTTTGGGATTCGTGTTAATATACATTTGTTTTTAAAATGAATATTCTACCAAAAAAAAGGTGAAGCTCTTATTTATGTATTATTTCTTCCTATGAATGACAAACATGTCTGGGAACAGGTCACGAATCTTCTTGTAAAAATCTCTCTTTTCTTACCTCAATAATTTACTCTTTACAGATGGCACGTAAGGACGAAAGAAAATATAGCGAGGGTTAGGAAAGATGAAGCTGAAGCAGCTGAGAAAGAAAGACAAGAGAAGTTGCGTATAGAAATCGCAGATAGAGAAGCCCGCCTTCGTGTCTTAAAACAAAAAAGTAAACAAAAGTTACAAGATTTAGATGTTAAATTATGTGAGAATGAACCTACACCATCGAAACCTGGCCATATCAATTTATTTGACGATTTAGAACATTCTGTAACTACAACTAATAAAGATCATGACTTGGAAGCAAAAGAAAAAAAGGAAGAATATGAAAAAAAGATTGGTTATTTGACTTATCTTGGGCAAGATACCAATGAGGTGCAAAAGAAGAAAAATTGGTATGAAGTGGCACCAGAATCATCTAGGTTTTCACGATCCAGTGATATAAAGGATACATATGATAAACTTGTTTTAAAAGACCCTGATGGCAAACCAAAGGAAAAAGAGTTAGACATAAAAGATGGTGAGGTATGCTGGAAAGCCAAACAGAAATTGGATCCTATGAATGCTTTTAAATCATTTTGTTCACATAAGTATAAGACTAATAAGGAAGGTGTAAAAGGAGTCTCTTCAAAGATTTCAGATAAAAAGTTAGGTAAACCTAAGAGTAAAAATAGTAAAAGTGAAATGAATAAAGAAGAAAAACTAAAAAAATTAAGAGAAGCGCGGCTAAAGAGGGAACAACAAGAGAAGTACAAAACAGAAATGTTCTTGAAGAAACTTGGTGGAGCCGACACTCCTACTGAAGAACAGCCTAAAATACCTAAGGTAACACCTAAATACAATTCCCAATTCAACCCGGAATTAGCAAGACAGAATTATAGATAAAATAATACTAACATTAAGAATAGATTAAAATAAACTATTAGTTTCTCTAAAAGAATCAGAACCTGTGGTTTTGCATACAATTCTACATTGTATAGTTACATATATGAAATCACAACATAAGATGTATAATAAAGCTTTATTTATTAATGTTTACAATAATAACATACTTTTATGTATTAAAATATAAGCTCTGTTTAACATATTATTTATAACTTAATTTGTCTATATTTAACATTGCCAATGGCAACTTATCTTCCATTTTCTCAAATTCATAATTGAATGTTTCACAAAAAAGTTGCAATATTCTCATGATGAAAACACTTTCTGCTGACACTTCTGTTGCTTTTAACCTGCAAAAAATGTTAATTCATTTACATATACATATTATAGTAAATAATAAAACTTTTGTTATTATGTCTGAGTTTTAGCAATAACAACATATCACCATACTAAATGGATATATCAAAGTTTTTTTTCATCACCACAATAATAATTTACTTACTTTGCAAGACTTGAAACTTTTGCATAATGGCACAGAGTATCAATGAACACTTCTGTACTATTTGTTTTGCTCTGTCGCAATAATGTGTAAATGCCAATGAGGAGAGGAAATCCATCCATATTTTCGCCTGGTTTTCGAGTAATTAGATCACCTAAAACATTAACTATTTTAAAAAAAAAATTGGCAAAGAATTTAATAATAAAAAGACGAATAAAATGAGTTTGCAAACAATACCACAATCTTTTTAAAAAATTATAAAATATTACCTGTACAATAGCTTATTTGCAGTTTTGGTAATTGAGATATAAGAACAATTGCCAATATTCGACCCATATCCGTGTTTGTAAATTCTTGAGCATGTTTTATGTAGACTTTCTCAAAAGGCGAATTTATACCGCATCGTACGAGATATTCATCTAAATCGTGCAATAAAGCTAATGGAATGTTTTGTAAATCACTTCTGCAACCTTTTAATTCGCTTAGTAATGCCCTGGAAACATAAAATACTAGTATTGCCAACATTCAAAATAATTGCAAAAATTATAATTGAAGAGGGAGTTTGGGATGAACAATAGATTACACTCAGTTCTTAGACCCACTACACACTTGCTGTTACACATACAGTTAATACTGAAGGTGAGTAAACAACACTGGAACTTTATAGTTGAAATGACAGTTCTAATTTTAAACAAATACGATTTAACTGAACAGTTCAACTGTACGGTTTAATCTGCAGGCATATGGCGGTTTTTTTTTTCCAACTTACTCGTTCATAGTCCTTAATGAGGCTTCCAAATGAGCCGAATCGAATTTACATGTTGTGTTCAGTTGGTAAGACACATGTTTCCGTAGCAATTGCAAGCCACCAATAAGTAGTAACGCATCAACTATTTGTTGAATTATTTTCGTGTATTTCGCTATAACTTGCTCCATTTCTTTCGGGTCCAAGTTTACTGAAGCTATCGTGAATTTGTCTTGAGGATTTCTGAATAACACTTGAATTATTTGCAATTGGTTTTTGATCATGAAAGCATAAAGTATATCTAAACCGTGAAGTCCTACAACACCGATAGCGTCGTTCAACTTAGCAAAAGTTTTTGTATTGACTACTTCCTTTTGCGTTTTAACATCGTACCATGCTGTACAGATATTTATGTATGCGGATACCCTGCAAAAAGAGTATTAATACATCAATGTTACGAAAAATAAAATTATTTAGTAGTCATTTAATTTTACATACCTTGAATCAATGAGGCTTGCAACTTGTCGTGCTAGAGATCCCATGAAGCCAGCAGAGGGCCCGTACAGCGACACGCCTTTGCGTAAACTGATCTCTTTGTTTACATTACTGTTAATTATCGTTGAAACCTTAAAAAATAGAGTCATGAATTGAACTGCAACCTTTCGGTTTACTAATCATTATTTATTCTAAGACATTAGTGCCGTATTTTTGTGCAATATGTCGAAGGTTTTTTATATCTAAAGATGCTGTAATAAATATCACAAGAAATCTGCATATGTGTATAATCATACCTGTTTTTGCCAAATTCTTAAGCCATGAATATTTATATAATCCTGTATATACTCTAAAGATCGTTTATAACCATCCATACTCTCTGATAGTTTCTGAAGCCGAGTGAATAAATTGCCAGGCTTCTTTCCCTGTGGTTCCAGGAACTCATTGAACTTTTTACTGATGTGAGTGTCGAGTTCCCTCAGTAATCCTTCCTCAAGTAATTCCGCCGGATCAACTCTTATAACACCCACCAATGTTGTTCTCATGTCTAAGATACCTGAAAAGAAAACAATATATAATATACGTTTTAAATTTCATTTGCGGTGCATGGCTATGATGAATTTCCAGTCTAATTACCTGTCGTAAAGGTTGATGCAGAATGTGTAAGCTTTGCAATTTCCATCCGATGCTCTAACTGAGCGTACTCTCTTAACTTCTCCTTCTCTATTCTAGTCGGTACTTCTTTTATAGTCCATGTTTGTAGATCTATAATCTTTTCCACAATATTGAAAACCATTTCTGGTATAATCTGCAGCACTTTTTGTATATATCTAATCAACTCATTACTGTAATACTGAGAAACGGATACAAGATCATCACTTTGCGCTTGATTTATTCTAAGCAGTGGTATTTCCATTGCACTAGCTATTTTGAGAAATAACGACCTTAGTCTACTTGTGACAACTGGATTCTCTTTGATGCTGTTTTGCATATATTTTGTATACAAATCTATCGTACACCATGCGTAACTAAAATCAGCGACCGTTTCCAATGTAACAAGAGAATCTTCTTTCAGAGATGCTATTCTTATAAGATTTCGTAAGGCATCTTTTCCTTCAGAAAGAAATTGCAATATTGTTGAAGTACTTTTAATGCCGTGAAACTCTTCAACTTCATCTAATGCTTGAATAAGTTGGGTAACTTTTTTTATAGACTTACTGCTAAAAGGGTCACCCAATGATGATACTTGCTTAGAAATATTTTCTATCCAAAGTTTTAATCGCTCATTTTGAGATATTTTAGCAAATGGTTTTGATGATGAGAAAAGTTCCGATAGATTATTCAAAGCCTCTATTGCGAGAGTTTTATTAGATTCCCAAGTTAAGTTTTTACTCTCTAAAAGTTTTTGCAGGAATTCCCTAACTTTCAATTCCAATTCAGCTGTAGTTATTAACAGCTCTAGTGCATTAAGTGGATCATAATTAGATTCCTTTAGAACTAAATCTCTGAGTTGTTTACCCTTTTTGTTAGTGTCGAAAAATATGACATCACTATTGTGTAATATTAGCCATCGTAAAACATGATTGGAATTTATGATAATGTTTAATATTTTACTGATATTATCAAGAACGAAATCATCAGTTAATGTTCCTTCTTTAAGCAACTGTCGCATCTTTGTGATCAATACCTGTACAGAACTTCCTCTTTTGCTGAATATATCTTTAACCATTTTATTATTGCAAGTATTATGCAAAGAATTTTTAGCTGCTTTAAAATTTTCCCAAAAATCAACAAGATTTAGAGTTACACCCATATAAACTGGAACAATCCAGTTGCATGGGAAAAACTTATCAGCAATTTCTCGCATTTTAGTTGTGTCATTATGTAGATAATGTGGAGTGAAGAATAAACAGACAACCAGCATGCTGGCTTGTGTTGCGAGGGCTGATGCCTGATGTTCAGGTATAGTATACACTGCTAATTGATTGTAAATATCTTCAGATCTAAGTTTTCCTACTACTTTTTCTACAAAGTCAGGATGAATGGGTACTCGACTGAAAATTATTTTAAAATAAAATAAAACAGTACAGTTTTTATTATTTCCTTAAAATCTAACACTTTTTTGAATTGCACTGTAATTTTAAATGGAAATACTTACCAAAAAAACTCCACAGGATAATCCAAAGGTTTTTTTGAGTGTATTTGGTCATAACCGGTATCGCGTAACAGTTTGCAGACATCATCCACATTAGACTGAGACTGGCTGGTGCTGTAGCGATAAAAAGCAACCAGTAACCTCTCCCTCACTTGTCCAGGGATATACAGATCACATAGCAACAGCATTGATCCATAAAGGTACAAAGATTCACACTAGAAATAAATCATAATAAATTCAAGAAACATAATTCTTTTACATCATACATATGTTGTTTGAGAATGAAGTTTTCATCTCACCAAAAGTTGTTTTCCTTCCACATCTTTCATTACAGTCTCAATAGTCTGTTGAATAAAAGCACCATCATTCAATTGCTCGACAAATGTGTTCAGATCAACTATATATTGATAAATATTCTCAAATAATAAATAAAACCTTGTTATAAGTTCCAAATATTTTTCTTTAAGATCATCATCTAAATCTTGCAGTTTCTGAAACCAATAGTTTAAAAATTATTAAACTTATTTGAACCTAAGATACAGAATGACATAATAACTTACAATATTAGCGTTTATCTTTTTTTCTTGCTGGTCTGAAACCTTAAAATAACTAAAATCCAAGATAACGTCTTGATACTTTTGTTGTAATTCTTTAGAATCTAATCTGCAACAAATGAACAAAGTGAAAATGGTGAGATCTATATTTGATGATAAAGAATATATGTAAATAAATAGTAAACATAAACTTACAAGTAGATTAAAGGAATATGATCCTTAAGTCGCAAAACTTCCGCCAATATAGCATTTCCATGAGACACAAGTTTTAGTAAATTTTGGGCACAAGGATTGTCTTCTGCTAGAAACACCCTCATTGTATATTAAAATAACTATTTTATTTCATTTAATTAAAAAGTGTCTCAAAGTTTTAGCATTTGACACTTAAAGTAAAGTCTAAATGACACAATAGTGACTGTCAGTGAAAACTACTTTAGTTGCCAATATTTCGTAGTTTTGAAATTATTTACACACAATATTTCGCCAAAAGTTTGATTTTTTGGAGTAAAACTTCACTAATAAAAAACTATTATCATTCGGATTGTCTACAATAACGATATTAAACAGTTTTTAAATAAAAAAGAAGGTCAGTTAGTTGTAAAAATCGTAAAAAAATAATTTAAGCGTTAACGCTGAATTTGTCTCTCTATTTTAATCTGTAATTGGTAGGATTTTAAGAAGCACGATAATAGAAACTCCAATACTTCTGTCAAAGTCAAACAAAAATGGAAAATCAATCGTTGCTCGCCGCTAAAAGAAATATGGAAACATATTTGAGATTCTTAAGTATATAATTATCACAATTGTACCATCATGCGGCGAATGTAGCGGTAGTGCTCTTTGTTCAGAATGCGTCACTGTTACTGGACAACTTGAATTGTTCATTATTTTCTATTGTCATTAATAATAATCGTTTTTTTGAATGAAACATTCAATTCTATTTGGAAAATATTCGCGTGTTGACACAACATAAATTTTGCAAGAAAGAATACAGTCGTACAAGATGTCCCGTTCTTTGTTAAGTTATGAAACCCTCGTGCACGCTATGGCAGGGGCTACGGTAAGCATTAGTTTCTTAAGAATTTTCAAAATAATTTATATCAATTGGTCAAATCTTGATCTTTGTTGCATACATTCTTTCTTAGATTATAAATCCGGCACATACTGGTGACTGCAAAAATTATAACAACAATCTAATGTTTTATTAAACATCATACAAACTTAACTCTAGCTCAAACAGTTGACTTCCTACTACGGCTTAACATTTATAAACTATGTAGACCATACCATAATATTTAAAAGCGCATATTTAATAAAATGTTTGTTTTTTAGGGGAGTGTAGTTGGCATGACAGTTTTTTACCCACTAGATATACTGAGATCAAGACTTCAAGGTATGAAAATATCTTATAAAATACAAAATGTATTTTATACAATATGGAAATAGTAATTAAAATCTTTCACGTTTTTTGCAGTTGATGAATCTGACAAGTTGAAAGGATCTCCTTGGGAATTACTCTTACGCCTAGCAAATGATGAAGGTGTAATTTCATTGTATCGTGGGCTGGCACCTGTTTTGCAATCACTTTCAGTGTCAAACTTTGTTTATTTTTATACTTTCCATGCACTTAGAAGAGTAACACCAAAAAGTAATTCTGCTCTTCAAGATCTAATGTTTGGAATTTTAGCAGGTGTATTTAATGTTCTCATAACTTCTCCTCTTTGGGTTGTTAATACTCGGATGAAGTTAGAAAAAAATAATTATGGTAGTCTAGTTGAAGGTTTGTGGGAGGTTTATAAGAAAGAAGGATTGCATGGTCTCTGGTCAGGTACAGTGCCCTCCCTGCTTTTGGTTTCCAATCCAGCTATCCAGTTTATGGTGTATGAGACAATGAAAAGGAAATTGATGTCTACTGGTAAATTTGACAATCTCACAGCTTTTATTGTTGGTGCATTGGCTAAAGGTGTGGCAACAACTTTAACTTATCCCCTACAACTTGTGCAATCTCGACTTAGAGCTGGCACTAGTATCAAACCATTATTAAAGGATATTAAATCAAAGCCCTCAATAGCTTTCCGTGGTCTTGAAGCAAAGCTTTTGCAGACTGTGATGACTGCTGCTCTGATGTTTCTCATATATGAAAAGCTTGTCAGATTAGTCCTAGCTATTATGAGAGTAAAAATTGTAAAGCGACAGTGAAGTAATCTTAACAGACAACCATTTATTAGTACTTTGTAGTTTTCACCTCAATTTATCAGTTGCTATAAGAGAAAATGTTTACAAGCAAAAAATAAATTATTCACTCAGCCCATTGTCTTATATAACAAATTTTTAATGCTGTGGATGTAAATTATAATGAATCCTTCTTAAAAATATATGATGATCTAAAAACAAAATTATCAAAATTAATTTGAGAATATTTCCTTAACATAAAACAATTAGCATTGTTTAGAAACAGAGAATCCAAATCATTGAATACTCAAGCTTGTAATGACAAAATATAATTGAAATCATGTTTTTTTTATTCTAGTAACTTGTTCCAAATATCCTAGGTATACTAAAATTTGTTCAACACTTATGTTATGTTAAAATATTTGAAGCTCTTTCTTAGATAATGTGGTAAAATTATTTCACACAGAATGGCTTCATGGTGAATAATATGGTATAAGGTGTACTAATTTCTATGATTTATTTAATTTATCCTTAAGTTTACATCTTATGCTGGTATATAATGAACAAATATTTTCTTTGTTGTAACTTGTATGAAGTGACTAATGTGATAAGGTTTGCTTTGAACACAAACTTGTTTTCCTTTAAATAGTCACAAATGTAGTTTTACTTGAACATTTATGTTTATTTTATTACTTGACATGTAAACATGACAAAGTTAAGTAATGTTTAATGTTTGTTTTGTGGTTGGATTTTTTATTTATTTTGTAAGACAAGGTTACATTTTGTAGTAGAAAAATTTACTATTTCTTAAGTTATCATTCCAAAGATGTTTGCCAGTTTTTTAGTTTTATAATGATGAATTGTTTATAGTTGACTTTCAGTTCCACATGGGTTGGGATTCTATGTGTTTAATTTATGTGTCATTTGAGGTTTCCTCATTTTATTTCACATCATCTTTAGCCTGTTCTAGGTTGGACACATGCTTTTTCCTGATTGATAAATACTAAGTAACTGTAGACAATGTCAACATTTGAGTCCTCTAAATAAAAACATAATATCAATGATTCACATATACAATGTTTAACTATGATTATTGTTGGTTGCAGTATTTGGTTTTATGGATGCATTTTATCCATGTTAATGTTATAAATCTGGATTGAAATTTATTTTTAACAGTATTGTGATTTTATATTGAAAATAGGGTATTGTCTCTCTGTATTACTATGACAGTTGTAGGTATTAATGATTGTGACAAGAAAATTTAATAAAGATTATTTATGATTCATTAAATTAAAAAAATACATAGAAAAGTTTTATTTTTTCTTAAATATTAATTAACGGAGGCGAACTGGAGTGTAAGTTTTATATTTTCTGATATTCTGACTGCGGCGGTAGTGTATTCCTTCACCAGTTGTTGTAAATCATCGTACAACTGAAACAATAATATTTTATATTAATTTGTTATGATTCACCGTTATGAAGATAATATAAATTTTGTGGAAGATATTTCGCAATAATAATTGGGAGTGTATAAGTTTAACTTTAAAATTAAACTGAAGTCATGATTTATGCATATAGTTAAACATGATGCACACAATACAATAAAAGTAATTCTTATGTGAAGTAACAAAAACTAATCAATATAATATGTACACTGTAAATTGTTCAGTACTGATCACTTGACTGATCTTTATAACAAAAAAAAAAACAAATTATTTCATTTTATTTCACTTGGTATCTTAAAATTGAGACAGTGAGTTTAAATTTATTATCAGCAGAGGGCACCGTTCCGCCGCCACGATGAACTCAGTTGAATTGAATCAGCGTAATCTAGACACGCTACTAATTCGTGCTGTCAATAGAATACTTATACATCGGACTAATGTCCATTAAAATTATTTTTAGCCTTTTCAGATGTGCTTGTAGTTTGGTATGTTAAATGGAAAAGTACACAACAGTTTATTATGACGCACTTCTACGTTTAGGAAACATAGTCTAACTTTAACCATATACGAATAAAGTAAAAAACCCAGGTTATTTTTAGAAATGTGTAGACGATAAAAGTTTTGCACTTTAAAAAAATATGTTTGTATTATGATTTAATTTGTTGATAATAATTGAAGATTCCAGTTTGGAATTGAGTATTATCATACAAAAGTCTGTTAATATATGCATAAATTCAGTTCTGACAGTTTTAACAGAATAGTTTGACGGTTGAGAACTGAGAACTTGTTGAAACTGAGAACAATAGACTTTGATTTCAAAATTAGAAAATAACATAAACAATATTTCAAACAAAACGAGTAATAAATACTCATAAGGCATGCTAATTGATACGCCCCACAAAGGTTACTTATATTGTATACAGGTAGAAACATGTAACAATAATTGAAATTTACGGAGTTGCTGAATGGACATTGAACCCATATATATTTATGCAGACATGTGTCTGCAGTCTATATTCATGAATATTCCATTTGTAGTATCTATAATATTGAATAAACATATATGGACATTTAAATTAACTAAAAACAGGTGATTTGAAATTGCTTCCATAAAATAAAAGTAGTTGACAAATACATTAATATAACAACTCTGGAATACCCATTAACATACTTAGTTTTAAAACACAAATTAATATATGCATTTTTGCAAGATAATGTATAAATCTGTGTGATTTTATACAGATAACCTTCAACAATACACAATGTCATTAAAAGATCGTAATAAGCGAAGCATATTGACCTTCGATACCTGTTTTTAAGGCTATAAGCGCAGTTACTGACGTCCTAGCAAACTAATTATGAGTTTAAATTTTTTGGTAGACAAGCTTTCGCCTGCGACACCGTCCGCGTGAAAAAAACAAACGAATACAAGAAGCCTATGTGTTCTAGACTATCCTACATTTATTCCAAATTTCGTCGAGATCCGTTCAGCAGTTTCGGTCACAACAAAAGCATACGAACCTCTTTGTATTGTGGTATGTGAGCGAGCGCATGCAGCTCGGCCAGTAGCAGGTCAGCGAGCGCGAGCGGGGCGGCGCGCGGCCGCTGCGGCGAGCCCGGCGCCAGCGCTAGCAGCGCCGAGCGCAGCGCGCCGCAGCACGCCTCGCCCGCCTCCAGCACGCGCCCGCCGCACGCCAGTCCGCGTATACACCTCGCACCGTCCACCTCCTATATTACATATTCCCATTCACTCACACAACATAAATTGGTAGTGATAGATTTGTGGAAGAGTAATTAAAATAGCGCTTGCTTAGTGCAGACTGGTTTATTGACGTCACATAGACGCAGTCGTCCGGCGACCGTTCCTTTTTAGGCAAAGTACACGCGCATACACAACAGGTAGAATTTACATTAAGAGAAAATATGTACCTAAAGGAAAAGCAATGAGAGAAAAGGAGTGGAGATAATGTTTACCTAAAGCAAAGAAAGACATTTTTCTTTCATATCCTATTCGCTAAATTACTTTTACCCTTCCCATTTTCTAATTAGAAATAGTTTAACTCTAGTACTCATGGGATGACATGAGGAAATATTTTCAATTTACGCCTAAACAAGAACTTACCATGAATCGAAGTATGAACCACCTGGGCAGGAACTGTTCGGTGCTGATGGCTCGCTTCGTCACCGCGAGGAGAGTTTCCACATCCGCGTTTTTGAGATGCGGGTACAAATAATCGAAATCAATTGGCTCATGTCCTAAAAAATAAGGGAAGAGTTATTAATTTGACCAAAGATAACACTGTATTTCAAAACAAAATAGAAATAGTCATACTCTGTAGAGCCTGTTGCACTGGGTCTAAGGACTCCGGATCCTCTGCTTTAAGTTCAGCTGCCAACTCCTCGGGGCCTATTACCTACACAAGTGTAAATATAAATAAAAACGAGAAACAAAAAAGTCTATGGATTTTGAAGTGTAAAAATATTGCATTACCGGAAATTTATTAAATTCCTACTATTAGTTCATAGACTAAGCATTATCTGAAAACTTAATAATACATTTGTATTAGCAATACTACTTATTTGCCTATATTCATTTGTATCTTCTATTTATCATAGTATATTATACTTGTCAATTTGTTTTATTTGATACCTATGTTAGGAATTAACTTAAAAATACTTGTTTTTGTTGCATTTTGTAGTTGAGAGTGGCATGTTTACCTGCATAATTTTAGATTTAACATTTGCTATTTGTGTGTCGAGCAGGGGCGTGTCTGCTGCGTGTGTGG
>NW_013528137.1:2253117-2263420 GCF_000836215.1 Papilio polytes | reverse complement strand
GTAATTCATGTTATGTCACGCAAAATACGCACTAGCCGTGGAGTTGCGGAAACCGTAGCCCCTACTACTACTACTACTAACACTTTTAGGTATTACTACTATCTTATTAATACAATTTGTAAAACGGTCCTTTTCAATCCCCAAATGTGTAATTATATCTTGTGGATAGATCAATATTTACAATCTTATTGGAACCTAGAATTTCTTTTTAAGAGATAAGAGATTAAGTAAAATTTATTACCAAGTTCATTTTTGTATAAATAAATTGTCTTACTTGTTATGAAAGCATCACCATCCGCTTGATTCCATAGCGCCCATATAACATGGTTACCGTCACCATAACCAACAGTGTAGTCTAGTAGATCTAACTGAAATGATTAATCAAAACAAAATTTAGATCAAAATTACCAATTTGATATGTTTTTTTGTAACTGACAAACCTGTGGTCCAAATATCTGACATATCTGTGAGAATACAACGGCGCCCGCTCCACCATCGTGCATCTTCATCACAACAAATTCACTGTCATTAGGAAATGACAGGTACACCACCAACATTATACTTCTGTCGCTGCCTATGATGCTTTTCAACATGTGACCTTGAGCTGAAAAACGGATTTTAAAAGTTACCAAATATAATACAAACATATTTCAAACTCATAATATTAAAAAGATGTTTGGAAAATGCTGTTGAAAACTTGCAATCAACATAATAACACACACTATATGTACAAATACTAATCAATTGAGCAAAAAATATATATATATTAACTACCACATGCAGATTATTCCTCATCCAAGTAATACAAATCACTTTCTCCATTTATCAATTTCAAGACAAAGCTTCTGCACATGAGAAATAAATTATACCATATAAATATATAAGTTAAATCAATGAAAAGTGAACATACGCGGTGGTTTCGGTCTGACCATAGACTGTGAGAGAGGCGAAGAGACTGAGACAGGCGCGCCGCCTTCGTCCAGCGTCCAAGCGCGTAGACATGTGTCGCCACAGATAGCTACTATCAAACTATTGGTAACCACCACACCATATGTCTCAACACCATCTGTATTACTTTTACCCCTAAAAATTCAGTGTTACAAGGTATTAAAGTGAGTATGAAGAGATTTTTTTTTACAGAAAAGGAAAATATATTTTTAATAACATCAATTAATAAAATAGACATAAAAATGTAAATGAACGAAATAATTATAAAACCCTACCTTAATGCTCCTGTAATACCAGACAAGAATCTGGGCACAGCTGATTCTCTTTTCAATAGTGTTGTAACAGCGGAGCCTGT
This sequence comes from Papilio polytes, assembly GCF_000836215.1. Classification (NCBI taxonomy): domain Eukaryota; kingdom Metazoa; phylum Arthropoda; class Insecta; order Lepidoptera; family Papilionidae; genus Papilio; species Papilio polytes. Next base: position 2,262,117 of record NW_013528137.1, on the reverse strand, counting down.
GACGGGCAGCTTTACCAGCAGCAGGCCTCCCTCATTGCCATGACCAAATGATAGAGCAAACACTGCTTCTCCACTGTCACGAAGCATTGATGCACATGTGTGTGCTACGCCAGTAGCTAAAACAATTTTAAAAAACTAAACCAGTTAAGACTGCATCTGTATGTATTTGATTTTTCTTCTCTTTACGTCTATAAAAATTATACTGGTAGTGAACCAGATTTGGAAATTACTCTAGAGTTATCAGTATTTTTAACTAGACAAAGAAAAAGGAAGAGTCAAGTGCTGGCAATACAGATTTAAGAATTTAACTTACTTGTGTTTGAATATTGATTTAAAATGTAGTAATTGTTTGGATTGTTGACAGCACTGGTGTCATAGAATATAGATGCTGATGTATTATTACTTGATCCAAATGCTGACTGAAAACATATTTAACTTTTTAGTTCATTTATTATCCATAAAATATCAAATATAATTAAATATACATAGTATAGAAATATATAGTAAAATAAAGAGAAAACAGATTGAAAAGTATTTGAATTTTCATATTTCTCATTTCTACATTCTTCATAAAAGTAAAAAGTTCACAACTAGTTTTTTCTAGCTTTCAAACCCATTTTATAAAAGTAGTATAGTTCATTACATTATATTGCATGTTAAATATATTCCAGAAGTATGCATAAGAATTAATATTTAAAATAACCAAATAATACCTTCCTGTCTAATGACTCTGGATGAGGAAATATTAGTCTGTGCACAGATGAAACTGTAGCCGCCAAAATAATAACTTCCTGTGTTGATAATCTCTCATAAAAAGTTAAAGTGTTCAATGGTGGTGTTCCTGGAGCTACTTTACAACGCAAATTAGATACAGACAGATTAACATCAAGAGATGCCTCTGACAATTCAATAGCATCTGAAGTTGTTTGCCTGAAAAAGAATAAACCTCTGTATTAGACTAAGAGTTAAGTCTAAATTTTAACTTTTAAATTTAAAAATAAAAAAGTAAAATTTAGAAATAGAGTATATTAAGAAGGTAAAGCTACGAGTATGCTGTGTGTCAACCGCCACAACCAAGCCAATGTCAAAATTTTTAAATGGTTGATGATTGGAAGCAATAAATGTGATTGTCATTAACTTTTGTAGTTGTTAACTTCGTCTACTACAATTAAATATGTTACGTACCAGTAAATAAAACGGTTCCTAGTATTTGCTTTTTTTGAATCCTTATACCAATAGCCACCTGCTTTCTGAGGTAGCTTTATATCTTGCAATGTGCTGTGGGTACCACCTGGAAAGTGATGTCCTCATATTATTTCTTGATTTAAATTAGTGTTAAACAGCTTATAACCAATATTACCTGTATTTAATACAATTTCTTTCCATTTTTCTGGTATATTGTGATTTGGACCAATTTCTTTGAAAGCTACTGACATTGACTCCATAACCTCCATGGCTTAAAGTTAATCCTTGACTAGCCAAACTTTAATGATTGATTTTTAAAATTATTTCAGATAACATTTATTTTCCTCCTTTTGAATTAACTTTTGAAAAATGTTGAGACGGTAATATTTATAACAGAAAAGCGCCAAAGCCCGGTTAAATGACAATTCAAATCAAATGAATGAAAAATGACAATGACAAGCCAAGCCAAAGAGTATGAGCAAAGAACAAATAAGTAAAGCTAAAAAGTACCTACTATAGAAAGTTGAGTAGGATTAGGCCACCGATCTGCAAAAAGTCCCTTTATTTCCATATTTGCTTGGAAATGGCGCTTTTCCTCCGTTGATATAAATGAAAGTTAACTCTATTTTCGTTGTTCGTTCCGTTCATCGCCACTGTAAGCCCGACTGCTAGCGCCAAGATAACGAATATCAAATTAGCACAAATTACCTTCTCATAGCCTATGGATCTAGCACTAAATAAAATGAAAGGTCACTTTTTAAACTATATTTTTTTGTAATCTGTGAACTTATTGTCAACAATTTTCAATGACAATCCCAAGTTGTCATTTCTAAGTCAAGTAACATAACCGGCAAATTTGTAATATTTTTGTCGAAATTTTACAAGTTTATACCATTAGTATCAAATAGGCCATAATAATGGTTTTAGCCCACGATTTTAACGAAGGGCATCGTACACAAGATGTTCGTATCAGTCAAGATATTACTTTCGATGCTATGTTGCTTACTATTGGCACGTTACAAGGATTGAATGATTCTGGATTTCATAGGCCTTCACCAATTCAGCTTCATGGTATACCTCTAGGAAAATGTGGATTTGGTAAAGTTTGTTGTTATATTATTAGAGAAATAAATTTTAGTAAGAAGACCAATGATAGTCGCTACACATCTTTTATTTGTAAATTACAATTAAAACGGTTTTATATTATTTTATAGATTTACTATTAGAGGCCAAATCAGGAACGGGCAAGACAGCGGTGTTTACTGTGATTGCATTAGAAAAGATAGATCTGAATAAAGGTTTACAAGTTGTGATACTAGCACCAACAAGAGAGATAGCAATGCAGATACATGATGTTATAAAACAAATAGGTGTACGATATGAAGGTAATATACAGAATGTTAAATTTCTTGTTTTGATATTTTAGTCAGGTGTTACTAAGAATTTTGAAATATTGCTATTACAAATTATGCTAGTTTCTTAATTCATAGAAATCTAGCAAGTTGTAAAATGTTGATGGCACAAATATATATTACGGCTTTATTCCCAGTAACCTAAGAAATAAGTAGAAGTTTTTAGCTTTCTCTTGTATTGTATTGCAAATATTGAATTAAAAATATCATTTACAGAAATTATTTGTTTTTAGGTCTCTGCGTTGAAGTTGTAATGGGTGGTCTTCCTGTTTCGGATGATGTCGAAAAATTTAAAAAGAATGTCCATATTGTAGTTGGTAGTCCGGGAAGATTAAAACATTTGATACAAGATAAATACATTGTTACAACCTCAGTAAGATTATTAATTCTGGATGAAGCAGATAAACTAATGGAAAAAAGTTTTGAGGCTGATATAAATTATATCCACTCAGTGTTACCACAACAGAAACAGGTTATAATGAGCAGTGCAACATTTCCTGAGAGTTCCAAAAGTTTTATTGAAAATTATGTTCAAAATGCACAACATATTTGTCCAGAGAGCACTAATATTCTCTTAGGAATCGAGCAAAGGGTAACTTTGGTTAAGTATAGTAGTAATATTGTTAAACAAACACAATACAAATTTGCGGAATTAATAAAAATATTGTCAAACAGGCACTTCAAGCAATGTCTAATATTTTGCAACTATCAGGCTAGAGTTGGAGAATTACATAGAATGTTGAATAAAGAAAAGTGGCCAGCTGGTCAGTTGTATGGACAACAACAACAAACAGAAAGACTGGATGCTTTAAAAATACTACAAGAATATAAATGTAGGTTATTGATTGCAACTGACCTTGCAGCTCGAGGCATTGATGCTTCAAATGTTGATTTAGTTATTAACTTTGAAACTCCATGCAATTGGGAAACCTATTTGCACAGAATCGGAAGAGCTGGGAGATTTGGTTCCTATGGTCTTGCTATCACCATATTAAGTGAGGGATTAGAACATAATAATTTCAAATCTTTAATAGAATCTCTTAACCTGCCTTTCCTTGTAAAAGATTTTTGGTCAAATAGCCCATTTTGCATTAATAATAATACTATTCTTGAAGAAAATGATACACCAAATAAAGATAAACTGGATTCTGATAATATCTCAAAACCTAGTGAAGAAGTAGATTACACTAAATTATGGGATGCATTAACTGGCGATGAAAAAAGAACAGAGGTGGAAAGTTTTGATAATCTATGTGAATCATTTACAGAACCAGTTAATAAAATTGATTTATTCAATGTTTTACTACAATCATTTAAACAAAGTGAAGAAAATGCAATAAGTGAAAATGTTAATTTTTCACAACTGGATCTTTTAAATTTGCCTGATAAAAGTCATAACATACAAGAATTACATAAAGAGAAAAGTAAAAGTTTAGTTAACAAAACTGAGATGGAGGCATTTCTAAAGCATAATGGGAAATCTCAAACAGGAACAGACTGTGGCAAAGTAATTTTAAACAATAAACATCATTATAACATACATTCTACTTTAAAAGATAATCTAAATAGCAGAAATAGTTTAACAAAAAGTTCTAAAATAAATACACCAGTGACCAATCATAACGGTTCAAATGGCACAAACAGTTGTGATCCAGATAATGGTAGTAATTATGAATTAGAGGCTGAAATTATGTCTCAAGCATTATGCGATTTAAAATTACCAACTCCATTCTCAAGCTCTAAAGAAAGAAACCCTCAAAATAATAATTTAACACATACTTTCAATGTAAATGAAGTCAACACTCAAGTGCGTAAAAGAGATCGACATCACAATAAATCCAAATTGTGTACCATAGTTAAAACTAACAAGGAATTCAATCCAGAAAATAGAAATAAACATACAGTCACTGAAGTTTCAAATGACAGTGATGAAGAAAATTATTGCACTAAATTAGATTTAACAAAATCCAGACCAAGATATTGTAATCATACAAGTAGAATTTTAAATGAGGAAATGCAATTACCATCCACATCTAAATATAAAAACAAATCAAACAAAACAAAAACTCACCAGTCTCAAAATATATATGAGTATCAAAATACAAAGAAAGATAAAAAATACATGGAATGGTACAATTCATTAAAAGTAAATGTAAGACAAATAGAGCAAATGATTTATTTGAATGAATTAAGCAAGTTATGATACATGTTAAGTGACATGTAATGTGATAAATAATTTAATATGTTGCGTATCTCAGAAAATTAAAGAAAACAATTAAAATATTTATCTAATCAAATAAATTGTTTTTATTTTAAATATTTTTCCAATTGGGTGAAATAAAACAGCTTGTAAAACAGTACATCTAATTGCATTATAACATCTCACTTATTGTACACAATAGGTGTCGAAACATGATTGAAATAAGTACACATACTTAACATATACACACATACTAAAATGCAAATTTTTCACAATAAAATAACACTTGAACAAGACATACAAATACCAAAACACAATTTCTGTATGTAACATTTGTACAATATTTTTCTATGGTCATTATTAATTTAAAAATGTAAAAGAAAAATATAAAGAGGTTTATTACTGAGTTTTTAAATAAAATTCTGTACGATAAAAGGCGTTCAATAACTCTTAGTAAAGATAAATCATTAAAAATATAACACATTACAAAATCACCTACAAACTATATGAAGAACATGACAGACTCATTCAATGTAATATTGCTTGTTTTCATTACATTTATTACAACCATTTCACTAAAGTCTGAATAAGTCACATTTTTTTCAACAATAAATCTACTCTATAGTTTAATATATACATGAAAGGTGGGTTTTAAGATAAGTTACATCAAACATTATTTGAAAAACACTAGTAAAGAACTACTCTACAGAGTGGAACAATTATATTTATGCAGTTAAGTTCAAACAATTAGGGTAAAACTACTAGAATATTTGCATATTTTTCATCAGGCTTTGTCCATTTGTGTTAAATAAGCAATGAGATTCATAAAATATCGAGATATAAAAGATTATTTTTAAGCTTCAAAGAACCTCAAGCAACACATCAATTGTTTACAACAAATAAAATAAATTAACTTATATTTATTTAAATTAAAACAGTCTTTATAAAAATGGGTCAAACTCTATATCCTTACAACCGCTCAGTGAAGTTTTTAGAATACAGTTGTAAAGGACTATACTGGGATTGCTATAAACCCTTACTTTGTTGGTAAATTATTTTATATCAAACAGTTAAAACCAGTTGGGAATAGATTATGCATAGACACTGTTAATACTCAAAAAATAATTTTTAGACAAATATATATGAGGATAATTGCGACCAAATCTTTAATTAAACAGAAAACTATATTTCATTTTTTTCATGTCAAAATACTTCTTTCCTTATATACTAATGTAATTCATAATATTGCCGCCAGACTCCTTCTTATATCATTAATGCAACCATTACAGCTTTTTGTTTATATATTGACTAGATTAACTTGTATTGCAGTTCTTATCTTAAAGTTAAGTTTGAAGCATAACAATAGCATCACTCGTGTTTTTTACTTAGGATAAACGAGGAAGAAAGAACATTTGTAAACATCTTTAGATATGTACAATGTCATATTAGTAATTTCATTAATAATTTTTAGCAATTTGAAAAGTATTTGCCTTTTTAGAAATAGAAGTATTTATATTTAGCTAACGATTGCTGAAATATTCATACTAAAGCATATTTTGTTTTCTTTTTTTTCTTAGGGGGAGAGATGTACAGTTGAAATCATGTGTTTTTTTTTTCATCTTGTGCATATCTAATGATGTTTATAATTAAGTAATACTAAGCAAGGTTATAATAAATTCGCACCTACTATATCAGCATCGATACATGAGTCAAGGACGCACATACACTCACACACACAAATTTCGGACGGTATAGCATTACAAATATATTGCCAGTATAATAAACTTATAAAAAGTATTTAATGTTTTCAATATATTCATTATTTATACGATAATTCTGATTGCATTTACACAAAATTTCACTAATTAAAATAATTAAAAAGTAATAGTTATATTAACTTAATTAAAATATATTATTTTTTATTAATTGGTCTGTTCGTTAAACATTTACACAGGGGAATGTAACAATAATATAATAGATAACTAAATACTAAGGAAATTTTGTATCTTGTACTAACTACTTCAGATTTTATTACAAAGAATAATAAAATCTGATAAATTTATGAATTTTGCAAATTTAGAAAACAAAACCTTTTCTTCCTGAAAAAAGCTTAACCTCGACAAAACATAATAGTATTTCCTATTCACAACATATTCTTGGATAACAAATATTGTTATTCAAGAATACATGAAATAGACTTTTTAAATTTAGTCTTTAGTACCTAATAAATTATACGATTGCATTGGAATATTAAATATAATAATTAAAGGCTTATTAAGCACATTCTTATGCAAGTTTTATGCTAATAAACAAAAATAAGATTATTAGTATCGGCCAAATGCTTTAAAAATTCATTTATGTTCTGTATCATTAGTTTATTATACAAATAACTAATTTAGAAATTCATGTAGAACATTTGAGTGTAAAATCATATGTCAGCTTAAAATGTGTTTAAATATTTCCTACTCACTATTGAAATTCAGCAGCAGTGGTATAAAATAAAGTTTTTTTTTAAATTGTGTTCCTTATATAAATTTGTACATATTATTGCTATATATGAATAACTCTTAGTATTAATATAAATAGGTATTAATATATAGGTAGGTAAACGTTTTTAAAAGTAAAGTATAACAAACGAAAAAAAATTACTCATTACATTTTTAAATAAAAAACATTTGTTAACAAAGCTCTATAGGAAAACGATCGAATTTATGGGAAATTCAAAGAGTAAAGTGATTGACAAGACAGACAGGACACAATGTTTATAAAAATATATCTATTAGATTGTTGCCCTAAATGTTATTAGGGAACAATATGAACATTTGAGCATTTAATTAAGAGCGAAATGGTTTCATGGCTTGTTTAGTTTTTGAATTTACTTTAATGAATATTTAGTTCCTCATTTCTTTATAGCTTTTTATAGTGAACTCCTCAATTAGGAAATAGAAACACTACTACAAAAGTGGGTGGAACATGTGCCAGCATGTTTACAGTAGGGATTTACATTTACATAAATATCCATCAATATAAGAAACTACATACATGTAGATACAACAAACATCTATGTGTCGACTTGTCTTAATTAAAGGGGGATCACAACAAATAACACCCAATATTATAAAAACACTTATAGAGCAAAATTGTTAAGATCGAAAATTAGGAATTTAAATATACCTATACGCTAACCTAATACTAAAGCCGGCTTTGTATTAATGTAAGGCATTCTCTTTTTCAATGTTATATGAAATTGACAGATGAACTTATATATTAGTTTCTATTGCATTTGAACATTTATGTAATTATGGCACAGTGTACCTTACTCTATGATGAGGCATCGGGGCAGGTGTTCGTGCAGGTAGTCGAACAGCTCCGGCGACGCGCCCGGACAATTCGTCAGCTCCAACTCTCGCAACTGTCTCAATTGTATCAGACTGGACAGACCTCCTGATGTCAACAGTGGACAACCTGCAAAAATACATTTTGTACTACATTCACAATTACAAAGTTTCTACTATACGCCTTCGGTTTTAAAATATGTTTGCACGTATCTATCGGTATGCTTCCGTTTATGAAAAGTCCTAATGATGAATTACATGCATCATAGACTTATAAAAGTTTCTAAACATTTGTTAGTTTGTACATATTTATACATTTGACTGTACCGACGAGTATAAGGGATACTACTTATGAGTACATTATAAGTATTATCTAGATCATTTTTAAGTAACTTTCGCCAGCGACTCACAGCAATCACTGCATATTTTTGAATGATTATTTTTTTGTGAAAAAGCCCTACACTTACAACACGCTTTAGGCTATATATTTTCACGCTATTAAACTTAATAGGTAAATAAATCGAAAAAAACCGTCCTGTGGAAAAGGGACCAATAACAACAAGCTGCCAACATTAAGGAAGTAAGGTTGTCATTAATGCATTTGAATTTTGACATTTGACAAATGTAATAACAAAAAGTTTTTAAAGTTCTATGTGTTCACACACATGTAATGTGTGAATATGAAATATACCACGGATAGTATAAGAGAAAGTGTACCGGCGAGTGAGAGCAGGTGCAGCGCGCGCATGCCGCAGAGGTGCTGCACGCCGAAGTCTCGCAGCTGCGAGCACCAGCGCAGGAACAGCGCAGCCAGCGACTGCATCGTGCTGATGTACCCCACGCCGATGTCCGTTATGTGCACGCATCT
>NW_013528137.1:2251458-2252574 GCF_000836215.1 Papilio polytes | reverse complement strand
GCATGCAACTGTGCCGAAATATCGGGAGCTAAAACAATTCAATCGTGGTAAGAAACCCGTATCTTACGAACATTATACTATAAACTAACCGTTATTTAAAACAAAACTTGCAAACTACGAAAGAGATAAAATAATGAAAAAAATATAGCGAGTGAGAAAATGGTTTTTTCACAATCATTTTAAAATTGTAGTTCTCACGCCGAATAAAATGAAATTTACATACATTAAAAAAAAACATTTCCCCTATCAGTCGGACAATTAGAGTAGGAATGAAACAGTATCTGCATCCAGACATGAAAAGTGGTAAACTAAGATCGTTTTTAATTCTTTGGTATGAGAAATCTTAACTGACAGACTTAAAGTAACCAGAGACAAACATTGTGAATAAATGTGATTGACCTATTACGTAATTTGTTACCTATCAAGTGTGAGCTCCTCGAGGTGGTTGAGGTCGCAGGCGATGTACTCCAGCGCGTTGTCGGTGACGCGCGGGCACCAGCTGAGGTCGAGGCTGCGCAGTCGCGGCAGGTTCTCCGCCACCAGCTCCACACCCTCGTCCGTCACCTTGCTGCACCCGCTCAGCGACAGCACCGTCAGGTTGGGCAGCGAGTGGACTGTCGATATTTATTTATCACATGGTAATATTTACAACAAAACAATCTTATTCTATACTAATACAATAAAACGTAAACACACAATTCTTAGTTATGTGTGATGTTAGCAATCTTACTTCTAAATAATTCTTTTTTTTTTTAAAAAAAAAAAAGCTGTCCATTAACGACACTCTTAAAGGTTTTGTGTTTTTGTTATTTGTATATTATTATCGTAGAGAAAGGGACAAAAACTACAAACTAATACCAGCAAAGAATCAAGGTTACCATAGTTACGTTAAATTTGAGTCAATACCAAAAGCCTTTGGTGACCATTCGAGTATTTAATTTTTATATTTGCAAACACAAGTAATTTGGAATGTAAACAACGAAACAGAGATTTTATAATATCACACGGTCAAAGCCGCACTTGAAGAGTTAGTTACAAAAAAATAAGACACAATACCTATATTAACAATCCCATGATTGGTAAGCTCCCAGCAGCTGTGAAGTTTCAGCACACTCA
>NW_013528137.1:2239054-2251386 GCF_000836215.1 Papilio polytes | reverse complement strand
AGCACTTCAATAGTCAAAGCAACTCACCCAGAGTGTGATAATATCAATGCTATGATTACATTGTGAACATGTTAACAGCATTAAGATGTGTTTATTATTCATACTTACAGCTTCGTCAGCAATGTTAATGCAATCAGTAAGCGTGAGTGAAACTATCCGCGGAGTTAGACATGCCCACAAACCAGCCTCTGTTATTTCATTGCAGCCTGTTAATTCTAACTCAAACAGAACCTAGAAATAAACATTACAATGATATACCAATATTTCAAATTGACTCAGAAAAAAACCACTTTTAACTTTTGATTGAGACCAACCTGTAAATGATCAAGTATAGCTTCTAATCCCCGATCTGTTATAGTGCATCCTTTCAATCCAATGGCATGTATGTGGTGAGCAGAGAGAGGAAACTGCCGTATGAATTCGTTAATGTCGTCGTCGGTGGCGGACACGAGCACGACTCCCCGTATGCCTCTCCTAATTATAGAGTTGTAGAACCTCTGCATGCAGCATCCGGAGGTGGTGCGCAGCTCGCGGCAATCCAGCACCGCTACCAGCCCGTTCCACCAGCGTGGAGACGAATATAGGAGATCGCGCCATTTGGTGCACACTTGCGCTAGCGTCCGGCGTTCGTTTGCATTAAAATAAAGGAAGAATTTTTCAAGGAATTTCTCGTCTAAGATAAACTGAGGCCATAATAAGGGTCGCGGGTCGAGACGTTTACGACGTGGCACGCGTGGCGCGGCGTGCGCTGGTCCACAGAGAGCGCTGGCCATGCGCTCGACGACGCCAGGCGAGCGTTTGCGTCCGCGCAGCCCCAGCCCGGTGATACGGCGAGACAACTCCGCAGAGGCGCGCTCCACTACACCTTGCGCTGACACTGACGACATCTTGACTCGCACACGCCGGATGGTGTCAGCGGGCCGCCCGCCGCCTGGCCCCGCTGCGCCCGCGCCCCCCGCCCCGCCTGCACCCTGCTCGCAGCCCGCCACCGCGCTGATAAACAACCAGATTACAATACAGTTTTGTCAATTATTAATCTGGGACCTTACAAACCAGTTAAAACAGATCATATGTATGCTATGTTAAATGTATCCTGTTACATTTCTACGGAGTATGAGGAATTAAATTTGCTTGAAGTCACAGAAAATAATAAAGTGAAACATCTTCTTAGACAGCTGTAAAAAAATATTTATTAAAAGTATTGAGAAAAAATTGTAAACATCATAACTCTACATGCTTGAAAAATACTTTACATTTATTTTTTTCTATAAAATTTACTATAATTACGATAAAACAAGGATTACTTAATTTGGTTCTGGGTTGTATAATTTTTGACTTAACACAGAAATAATGTTCTGAAATAAATGTTCTATGAAATTACTAAAATTTTAAGCTATCTCGTAAAATTTGACCCTCTAAGAGGCTAAAAATGTTTGTAATAGATAATCTTCAAAAAACTTATTTAAAGGGAAATGTTTTTTTAATTCTTTAAATGTAATACAATGTAAATAAATTATTAAAGTCATAATAAAAGGTCTGTAGTGAATTTCAGGTTATGTTAATTCTGATAATTCATTAAATAAAAGAGTAATTTTCAGTATTTACGAAAATAGTTGGCAATGTAAATCAAGAATCTAATTTTTTAAACAGCTTTTTACTGTCAATACACTAATTACTAATTAGATAAATATATATATTTATTTCGGCAAATAAACAAAATGATCGATGTGATTTTGTACAAACCTATAAATATGAACCTGTCAGTGTAAGAGATTTCATGGCTATTATTTTAAAAAAAATCACTATTTTGATGTTTTTACACTGCACCATGTAAATTAAGAAAAGTAGTTACGCAAAATAAAATATTACGAAATGCAACGAAATGACTAGAAAATAGACAAGTGACGCTGTCACACAGTCACAGTTTAAGGTCATAGACATTTTGACAGATTATAAAAAGCTTCTGTATCTGTGCATTACAAAGATTATGCAATTGCCATAAAGCTCATGACAAAGAAATATAAAAATAGGGAGGCGCCACTTACGCCCCAAATGGCAATATTATGCATTTCTCGTATCAGACTGATAAACATAATAAACTCTGGTCTATAAATATTCTATGCACTTGGGTTTTCTATATCATTCATTTATCCCAAAGATTTAACGATACACAGGTTTTCAAATATAGGAGGTAAAAGAAAAAACTTTTTTGCAGGTACTCTTGTACACTTTATTGCAATAACACAGTCTTACAAAACAAAATCAATGATACAATGAATTAAAATGATGGTAACTACAAATCATAATCACATTATATTACTGACCTAAACTTGTCAATAAGCCGTAATTTTAAATGTAAGTAGGTAATAACACTAGTTTGACAAAAAATGAACTATTGCACATTGGTCAAAAATTACGAAAATAACTTTAATTTCATCTCTAATCTAGCTTTTAATAACCAAATAAATGTTAGAGCTATAAGAATGAATTAAATTAAAACCGCATTTAGCACCACCAATATTATTTTGTAACATAACTCTAAGATAAATTAATATTTTTACACATTTACATAACACGTCACATGTAATGTGGATGCGCCAGCAATAGCTTCGTAGTTCGTAGTTACTGTAGGTGGTAAGTGAAAACATTAAAAAGAAGACTATTAATAATTCACTAACAAATATGTGTTAAATGTTTATCTGGTTAAGTTAATTAACAGAAATGTCCCTAAGCAGTGTTGAATTTTAACTTTGTACTATAAGAACACTGCCAAAGGAATAATGAATGAAAACTGTAAAGACGAAGGGAATTAATGCTAAAACAAGTCAATAATTAATTATACATAATGTATGTGGATATTTTTATCCCAAGCAGTTAGTGTAATTATTATAGAGAAACAACAGTGAAATGTATGTCTTACAAATAATAATTTAAACTACGATAAAACGCCAAACAAACATTATTATGCTGCAAATAAAATTTTGAGATTATTTTGGCTACCTACAACAAATATAAGGTATAAAATTTCAAAGGTTAGCGATCTTCATAAATAAAGCTAGCTTTTACATATAACTCGGCTGGAAACATAACAATAATTTTCGTTGTAGTTTCAGTCTTGTCATTTGGTCCTGTAAAAAGAAATATAATTAGATTATAATTAGAAAGAAAGGGCTATCGTCCACACATCTAAATTTGAAGATAACATATTTATACTGATAATTTAAAGAGTGCAGGAAAATTATGTCTTTTTGTATGTTTTGAAATAACCCAAAAACTACTAGGCCGATTTAAAAAAAATCTTTCACAATAAAATAGCTGTTATCAGTGAGTAACATTGACTAATTTTTATTATTTTTAAATTTCACGTGGACGAAGTCCCGAGCAACAGCCAGTCTGTTATAATTTAAGCATTGCTAGTAGTAAGTTATTTTGAATAGTTAGATTTAAGACTTCGAAAATTGGATATATTGTTTGGAGATACTTACGAGTGCAGTTTAGTGGTAAGGCTTGAGGTATGCATCGGTGGATGCGAGGTCGCGGCGCAGCCAGGCAGCGTTAAGGCGCACAGTTTCTAACGCCTGCTGCACGGAGCGCTCAGTTCCCGGTGAGTGGTGCGTGCGGAAGAACTCCTCGATTTCCTGAGCGCTCGCCTCAGATGCAAAATTCTCCGTCGTCGATTTCACCAGCCGAGCCAGTAGGAAACCACCCTAAGAAATACAAAAATAATATCGAAAATTAACAAAAAACGTTCTAGCAATCATAACCACATTTTTATATATTTATACCAGATATAGATTTTTTTACTTGTTTCTCGTTATTGCAAAAGATGACAATAATACGAATATACCTGGTAGCGATCCATAAACTCCTGCCAGTGATCTTTGAAGAATTCCCAGGCGAGGTCGCGGCCGTTCTTACTTACTGCTACTGACACTATCACAAATACAGTATCTTGGGAACGGACTTCATCCTGTACAAGATAGATTTTACATTAAAATTATTCTGGTAGTACTAGTTCAATAAAAACATCGTTTACAGAGAAGATAGTCAATAAACAGAAAAATAATAATTAATATGGATGTATGATATCAAATTTAAGAGAGAACAGCAGTTGACAGTTGAACGGACCGATATGGCGAAGTCCAGCACCCTCCTGAGCAGCTGCGGGTCGCGCACTGCGCCGAGCGCGCGACTGATGCGGTCCTTCTCCTCGTGCAGGTCCGCGGCGCGGTACAGCCGCAGGAAGCGCTGGAAGGTCTCCTCGTCCGCCTCCGCCAGCACCGCGCGGTAGCACGCCGACCGCAGGTCCGCCGGCAGCGCGCACACGCCCTCCGCGTGCTTCTCGAAACTAACACAAAACATCACATTACTGTCATTGACAACATTTATTTTGGACTTTTCTTATTCGATTATACAATACTAGTATTGGTGTATTAATTGTCACATATATTTTATGTTATTAATTTTAAGTTTTTAATGATTCGGCAAAGACAAAGTCATGGGCAAAAGCTAGTAACTTCATAAATACATTTACATCTGTTAAACACTACAAAAGAAAATTATACATACCGTATTTTCGCCTCTTTAATGGTAACAGGATCTTCAAAACTAATCATTTTGTTCAGTACAAAACTTCTTAAAAGTGTATCGAGATGACTTTCATTTTCCGCCGCGTCCCAACCCAATCTTTTAGTGACGCCAGAGAAAAGTTTTCGTCCGTAATTCTTCAAAGGTTTATCCAGAGCTGTATGCGAGAACAGAGCCGCCAGTTTAGACAAACAATTCGAGATTGTAGACCATACCGTGAAGTTATCTTCATTAACAAATGCTTCCATGAGTTTTAGCGACTGTAATAAAAAAAATAAACAATTAAAAAAAGTCGCAACAGAAATACTTTTAGTTACATAGTATATACAAAAATATCATACAAATGCATAGGTGGATGGATGTTTTTTAAATCTTAATGAAATTTGGCATAGATACAAAACTTAGTCTGGAAGAACACATTGTCTACTTACTACGTTTTTTATTGTTAGTCGCGAACAAAAAAGTAAAGTGATAAAAATGTTTACCTCTGCAGTTTGAGTATGTCCAGCTTGTACCAGTGCGAAGCAGTCGTCGAGCAGGCCCAGCCGGTCCAGCGGCGGCAGCGAGCCGTCACGGATAGCAGTCACTAGCTGCTCCAACATCTTGGGCGGGTAGCGCGTGCGGTAGTACCCCACCTGAAACATACATATCAAGATCAGTCTGTGCTACTATCTTTGTTATATTTATACTAATATTATATGACGAAACACACACTTCTTTGTTATGTAGGATCTCACAAATCACAGCTTATAATAATAAGAATATATATTTTTTTTTAATAAAAAGCTCAAGACTTTTTTAAACAAAAGGGGGCAAACGAGCAGCGAGAACACCCTAGGTGGTCAATAGGCCATGTGAAGGCCATGGACATCCGCAAGAGCAGAGGAAATATAGATGCGTTGCCAGCCTTTGAGGAAATGATAGGCTCTCTTCTTGAAGGACCCTAAGTCGTATTGGTTTGGAAATACCGCCGAGGACAGACCGTTCCACAACGCGACTGTGCGGGGCAAAAAGTTCCACGACAACCGCACAGTTGTGGTACTTACGTACGAAACTTAGAACATGACATGGGTCACATAATTTAATTCCATTTAATTTTGGGGGTAAATAAATCAGAAACAATTGTAATGCAAGAAAGGGACAAAAATTAAAATCCAATAGCAGCAAAGATTATTTGCCAATAGCAAACACCTGTCATTTAAATATTTGAATTTCAATATTTTTAATTTCTTACAGTTCCAGGATTGAGTTTGACCCATGAAGTTTCTGCGACATTCTCCAACACAACTTCTTGGCTTCTTTTATCCAGTACAGTTGACAAAGCAACCTGAAAATGAATTTATTTAAATAAATAATTTGATAACATAATCATATGCAGTAATCAAAGTGAACATAATACTGTTGATAACATTCAAGCATACTGCAAACACTACACAGAACTATTGTAATAATGATAAGGAAAATACAAAAAGCTAATACAAAATATGTACATATTAAATTAAAACACTAGTCCAGTCCACAAGAATTTTATAAAACTATAATGCATGTAAAAACATCTATATGTACTATATTTTATTTATTGTAGTAAGAAACTACATGTATAATTGAGGTGAGACATGATCATATTTAACTATGGCTGTTAATGTGATACTTGTTTACATACTTTATTGCTAATTCATAAAACTTTCAATGTTACTTTATAATTTTCAGGTATAGCACTATGTATTGAAGCGCACTCTTTCTGTGCATTAAAAGGGCCACATTTGGATGCTTCTTGTTCTTGTCGATTGACCAAAATATTCTGTTGATACTGTACCATGAAAATATCACTTTTGTATGTTTACATTATTAAGCAATAATACTTTGTGGAAATATGTTTAGGAAGATGATAACTACTGGTATTATAAAGAGGAAAAAGTTTATTTATTGGATTGAAATACATAACCAATTAAAAAAAAAATTTGATTGTTAGAAAGCCAAGTTATCACTGAGTAACAAAGGCTATAATTTACACAGATGGGAAGGATTTACATGTAACAGAAAAGATATGTACATATATTCTTTGCCACCCAGAGAAACTGGATTGGATTGCTAATAATATAGACATGTTAACTATAAAAGTAGGTCAATGTTAATATAATCCAACATTGATAGATAAGATAATGCAACAATTTCTAATCATTGATATAATTGCTATGACCTTTATATGCAAACATATTGAATTTTATCATATCAATATCTACCTTTGAAGGCTGCTCCTGTGTTGATATTGTTATTGGAATCATCCACAATGTATCGTCACCTTGGCTACCATCAGCACAGAATTTCTGTTGAGTCAATTTCAAGATACGATTCGCTCCTCTTTGTTCAGAACATACCTGAAATTATTTTGTTAAATTGTAGATAGAAAATTGAATCACAAAATATGAATTTCAGGGTATTTGTTACTCGATACATAATATTTGTTAAAATATATTGCAATAAAAATATTATCTATTTACTTTCTACATTTCATCACATTAAGATAAAGAACAAATAATGTAATATATTTCTCAATCAAATTTGTAGTTTCTGTCAATATTCTTTGAGTCAAATATTACTCTGATTATTTTATTAATCTTTTTAAAATACTAATAAACAAGAATAATACAAAAACTTTCAATGTAACCATATTTAAAAGGATTAGACTTAAAAGAAATACAGATGTAAAAATACTAGTTTATTATACAAGAAAAATGTTAATTGCATACATACTTGCACCACTGGAAAGCCCATTTGCTTTGTCCATGTTGACATAACAGCTCCTACAGGTTTTTTTGAAGCTTCTTCTAAAGCTGCCCATAAATCTTCAGTAAAAGTATTTTTATACTAAAAAAAAGTATTTAATATTAATTGCAGTCTTTAAAAACCAAGGTCTTGCTAACCAAATATATGTTTAAATATTTGTTTACCTGGTGTCTTGTAAGATATATATTCATTCCTTTGCGAAAATCATCATCTCCAATATATCTGTGCAACATACGAATAACTGAAGCACCTTTGTTGTATGATATGTCATCAAATATCTCATCTATTTCAGACGGGTGCCCCACTGGCACTTCTATTGGATGAGAATTCTTCAAGCAATCCAATTCTAAAGCCCTAAAAAAGTTGATTTACATGAGTCAAAACTTATTATTAAAAAATTGTGCATAAATTTATAACTGCAGTACATTTGCAAAGGTGAATGACATTTATTCAGCCATTGGCAATGTTCCATTTTTGTACAGAGGTTAAAACAAATTGATAAACATACATGACTAAGCAAATGTTTAATGAAGATATTTATGCCCCTTTGTGAATTACATTTAGTCTAACATACCTAAAATGTACAACGAAACATTTACACAAGACATGTAAATATACTTATATTTTTATATCACAAATGACTATTTAATTAATAGCAGATTTTAGCTATCACTTACCTTATATAAGTTTCGGTTACAAACTGTGTCCAGATATCGTAGTCAGGGAACAAATGATTCACACATAAGAATTCAACAAATGAAGCATAACCTTCATTCAACCATAGATGTGTCCACCATTCCATGGTGACCAAATTACCAAACCATTGATGTGCCAGCTCATGACCAACTACAAGAGCTATCCATTGCCTTCTCACAGCTGAGGTGTGCTCTTCATCTACCAAGAGACAAGTCTCCCTATATGTCACTAGACCCCAGTTTTCCATTGCACCAGCCGAAAAATCAGCAATGGCTATCAAGTCAATCTTCGGCAAGGGGTATGCAATATCAAAATACTCTTTGTAATATGGCAGAACTTTAGCAGCAACTTCCAGTGCAAATAATCCTTGCTTACTTTTACCCACCGGTGTATAAACTCTAACTAGAACTCCATCTCGAGATGTCATTTCAACATAGTCATACTCACCAACCACTACAGCCACAAGATATGTAGACATTACAGGGGTTGTATCAAAGTGAACCAATTTTTTCTCCCCTTGTACCTTTTCCTCCTTCACAGGCATATTTGAAAGAGCCACTCTATCTGCCGGAACTTCTAATGAAATATCGAATGTGGCTTTGATAGCTGGTTCATCCCAGCAGGGAAAACATCTGCGTGCATCTGTAGCCTCAAACTGTGTGACAGCAGCGTAGCGCTCCTCGCCGCTTGGTGTTAGGTATTTGCTTCTGTAAAGACCCTTCATTTTGTCATTGATTTCGCCAGTGAACTCACAGTAAAGTGTAGCATCACCCTCGCGGAGAGCCTTTTCGAACACAATAACTGCTGTTTCATCAGAGGTTGATAACCGCACTTCGTCAGGGGAGAGCGTCGAGTTGGCCCCTCCGTCCCCATATTCCAATTTCACGCTAGTCAAGTCCAAATCTAAACAATTGAGTACAATTTCTTTGGTAGAATTCACGATCTGAAAGTGAATACGATGTCTAATGCGTCACATGGAAACAAGATTTTTGCAATAACTAGATTATGATGAAATTCCTTCTTACCGATACTTTCACCTCCGTCTTACCACTAAAAGTAAATTTCTCGAGATTAGGAATCAATTGCAATTTGTAATGTTTTGGTACGACATTTTTAGGAAGTCGTTGGAACGGTTTGTTTTCGGGCATTGTCACTTTTTCTTTCAAGATCGGTAATGTGGGACGCTCAACCTCAACTGAGAAATACCGTAATGACCGAGTGACAGAGTGAACTCGCGTTGCAACCGCACCCGCACCGCTCGCGCCGTAACGTACCCCCCTCTCTCGTCTTATCGCCACGAGCTCGTGTTTCGTATTATAACGGTGTTCGCGTAACGATGTGTAATGGCGATTTAAATTATAATATTTTCTGTTTTGTAAATTATATGTAAATGAATTACGTATAATGCGTAACAACTGTAGAGTCATGGAATGCAATTTATAAGCCGCTCACGTATTAAAAATAGTGATAGTTTTCCACTTTATTAAAGTCCAGCTAACAACCTAAAACATTGTTATAACACCAAAAAACACATGACAATTAAATTTTTCCTAGCATCAGCAAAAATTCAAAGAGCACCAATTGTCATTAGTCAAACCAGGACATCTGAGCAAATTGCAAAAAGCGCTGCTATCGCGATATTTCTGTCAGAAATAGGCATAGAATTACAAATGGCACAAAAAAAGAAACATGAAATGACAACTACAATACGAAAAACATCTCATGACATTGTTTTGACGTTGACAGAGAGGCGCTAGTGTGCTATCATAATTTAGTTTAACTTTTGCCCACAAGTGAGATATCTTTGTCTATAAAATAAACCGACAAAGTAATAAGTAATCAGAGGTCTAGGGATTCTCGTTTCCGAAAATTCAGGATTTCCGATTGATTTTGTTCATTTGGTATATCGGTGGTATATTGATATTGCATATCGGAAGAGGCAGTGGCGGGTAGCAACCGCGATCAGCGCATATAAATAATTGTGTGAGAAACCTACCACCAGGCTTTATATCACTTACTTTCTTATTAGTACCATAGACAGAAACGCTTCGGAACAACTGACAAATATTTAATAATGAGTAAAGTAGGAAAGTAGATACAGCATCCCATTCCTTGAATTCGATTATAAGCTAACCTTTAACGTCCATTAAGTTGAATTTCGAGTGAACAACTTTTTTGGTGCTGGCTCTAACTTTGACAAAAAATTTAAGTGTTTATTAAAAACATGCTTCTTTTAGAATCACAGGATATTTCCCCTAAGTATGTTTCCCATTATTCCCATGTACGAAATTTGTGCAAATGGGAAGAACACCAAAATTAGATTCATCAGACGAAACATGGAATTGCTTCCCATTTCACACCTGTCTTCTTTGTGATTATGGTAATTCTCCGGAAAAGCCGCCCCAATCATGCGAATATTTTTAAGCAGACACTACCACTATTAAATCTTCGGTTCATCAGTTCCAGTAAGGTTCTGGTAAATAGTAAATACGCCTCCGTACAGGCATAGATAATACATATATGTCCATCCCTATTTTAAACCGAGACTGATGACATTTTAATCTTTATGAAGCAGTCGAAGCAGAATCAGGCAAAAATTTTAAGACTATAAAAGGATCTATAGTTTAGTTTGTTGTGGTGTTTAATCTTGCCAATATTAAATGAACTAGCTAATGTATATCTGAAATTGGCCCTACGTCCATTGAAATCGTTATTCGCTCCTTGGCAGTAACAATGAAGTTATTGAGCGGACCTCTTTTTTTATTTATAATTGGTAATTTTTGATACATTCTAACATAGAAACTCAAACCTTTTTTTTAAATAAAGTTATAGTGTTTAATTTGCATTATTCACAGTTTTTAGTTCAGTATCATCTTCACGGGTGTTGGAGTTAAGTGACAAATTTATCGATTTAAGCGGCGATGGAATGTGGTTCGTAAAGTTCTACGCTCCATGGTGCGCGCATTGTCGCCGTATGGAACCAATATGGGCTCATGTTGCCCAGTCGTTGTACAATACGCCAATTAAAGTGGCAAAAGTTGATTGCACGCGTTTTCCTACAGTGGCTACACATTATAAAGTGAAGGCTTACCCTACGATAATGTTGTAAGTACAAACCCACATAATATATACATGTTTGTATACTTTTGCATTTAATTTTTAGTAAAACTTGGACAAAAAATATTATAGAAATTCTTTAAAATATAGAATTAATAAATAAAATGTATCCTAATTTATATTTTCACCAACAGCATTAAGGGACCGCTGCAACATGTGTATACTGGTGAAAGAGAGAAAGATGACATGGTTAAATATGCCACAAGGATGGCCCAGCCAGCTGTGCAGAGAGTGACACATGCAGACAGTATTGGATATTTAAAAGAATCTCACAATGTCTTTTTTGGTTATGTTGGAAAGACAGAAGGAGCTTTATGGGTAAAGTATCAGATTTTAATGTTTTTTCAATATGGCCGGCAACTGTAATTCCTCTGATGTTGTGGATGTCCATGGATGTTGTTGACCACCTCTGTGTTACCGCCGCTTGATTGCCCCCTTCTCTCAAATAAAAAAAAATATGGCCAAGACTGTGTTTTATAATTTTTCTTCAATGTTGGAAATTTTGTTGTTCATTTTACTAAATGATTAGATTTGTATTAAGAAATGTTTCAATTCTAATTTTATATAATTACAGGAAATGTTTGCTCTCCACGCTGACAAGTATCAGCCACATACCTGGTTTTATGTCATGTCTAAAGATGTGATTAAGAATGAGTTAGACAGACCGCCTAATGACACTGCTGTTTTTGTTTACAAAGAGGATGGAGTTTACTTCTTTGATGGTATTAATTCTTAAAATTAATATTTAATATGATACTGTAATAAAATTTTACATAAATAAATTTCTTTACAGCTTGTGAAGATCTGATCAGTGACCAAGAAGCTTTGAATACAACTTTAGATAAATGGATCAACACTGAACGGTTTGGATTCTTCCCAAAAATAACCAGAGCAAACATTAACAACTTCATGGATATTAACAAATACATAGTGATAGCAATTGTCTCTGAGAACAAGCTTGGGGAAATTACACAGACAGAGAGAGATTTTAAGGATATGATTGAAAGTATCATTCGGTAAGAAAATTATTATGTTTGTCTTTGTTGGAATGTGAAATTGTTGTTGCCAAATATGTTGGTATGGTGTAATTGTTAATTTGTCAAACCATCAATAAAAAAAAATTAAGGTATCATTATTGTTTTTTT
>NW_013528137.1:2233454-2239022 GCF_000836215.1 Papilio polytes | reverse complement strand
AAAAGAAATCTGAACTTCATGAGAATTTCCAATTTGGATGGATGGGAACTCCAGATTTGGCAAATTCCATCGCCATGTCTGAGTTGACTGTTCCCCATTTGCTGGTGTTGAACTCTACCACCAGCCATCATCACATTCCTGACGATGATCCCGTACTGATGACACCAGAGGCTGTTGTATGGTTCCTTGAACAGATATATAACCAGCAAGCGCCTGTAAGTTTCATTTCTTGTGTTTAAGACTAAGAATTAAAATTAAGAGAGTTGTCTGCAGGATATTCAAAAGATTGCAATGTGAATTATTCCTAGGGAGGAAAATTATTAATATTCTCAATACTGTAAACTGTGTAAGTATTTATAATTTTAATGTGAGTTGCATTGCAGGCATACGGCGGCGACCACTGGCTGGTGGGCGTGTACCGCAGCGTGTTCGAGGCGCGCGCGGCGCTGGGCGGCATGTGGCGCGGCAACCCGGTGCTCACCGCGCTCGTCTTCGGCCTGCCGCTCGGCTTCCTCTCCCTCATCTGCTACTCCATCTTCTGCACGGACATACTCGATTCCGATGAAGACGAAGAGATCGGTAAAAATTTAAAATATATGAGTTTAATAAAGATGTATCTCTAAATCATATGACGCTCCTATAAATTATACATATGCGACCTAGACGCGCACACGCTAAAATATTACGTTTTATGTGTGTAAAATTCTCTTAACTTTTAAGATGTTTCTAGTCATTTACCAAAGAGTAAATTATATTTAGCGATGTTTAATTCGATAAACGAGGTAAATCGATGTTACTTGTGCTGTTGCGTTACTGTTACAATATAATTATGTTAATTAATTTATACATTAGTAAAATACATAAAATGTTTTTTACATTACTTTGGATCTCATTGACAACTTATGCCTTTTACTACGGGCAATAAATGTTAGTTCTAAGACAATGTTTGTTTGTATAAGATTTGAATATAAAGTTGTTCTGTTTTTTTTTCCATTACTTGTCATAGTGTCTGTCGCTTGAGAAATTACTGTGAACATTCGGAATCTAACAACGTAATTAAGTACATTGCTATACTATAGTGTTAATATTCCATGATGTTTATGCAAATAATAAGAATGTAGTTAATTTAGTCATCACATCCTGTATTTTGCTACCGATTGGTAAACTATATATGGTAGATATAGTACAGTAGACTGGTGGTGGCTAAATCGCTTCTATTATATCGCTAACGATTAAAATAGTTTATGATAAAAATGCCTATGTAGCAAATCATTCAACTCAAAGAGACATCGTCGACAATTTATTCTATTTATTATGAAGACGAAAATATTGAAAACCTGAAATAACTTGTCGCATGTTGATCTTAAATCACTTACTTGTCTTTATTTTAGTTATTAGAAAGCAAATGTGACATTTTCACTATTATTTTTAATTATAATTTACTAAGTTTATCAATCGTTATTGGATATTTAACAATGTTTTATCAATGGTAAAAGTATATGAAGGAAGTGGATCTTGGTTTGTACTGACGCCATGTAATAGGTAAGTTTGTAAATTACATTTCTATGTGTATTTAAAATTGTAATAAAGACAAGTGAAATGTTTTGCTTATTCCTTTAGCTTTACAATTAAGTTTACAAACTTTTCTCTCTTGAGTATCCTTAGGTTTGCACAATAGGCATTCTTATCAAAAAAATTAGAAATAAAACTCTTATAAATATGTAATCATTGTTATTTTCAGAATCACATGAAAAGAAGGACTAAGTTGGTGAATATATATCTTAACAATAAAGTTAGTTGAAAATTGAAGACCAGAGAAATAAATTACACATTTTGATTTTTATTGAATTTGAGGAAACATAGATTTACTGTACGACTATTTATTATAAGTATTAGTTATATTTCATACTTATAGCAGAATATCCAAATCAAATCTGATACTTAAGATAATTTATTAATTTGTATTTTTATAATGTTAAGTTGTGTTTTATGGTCGATATAATAATCGAGTTTTAAATAATTTCTTAGTCAAAGTATTATATTTATAAAAAAATGTACGTTTGTTTTCGCGTCTTTACATGTTTTGTGTATTTTTATGTAATCATAGGAATGATATTAAAAAGGAATTATATATACATCGATCGAAAAACTGAAACACATTGGATCGTTATGTAAAAACATGAGAAAGGATAGTTGATTTCATCACCCTGATGTTAGTTTTAAATGTGGAGTCTCCAATTATTTATTTGTAAGAATTAATTCCCAACCTTCCTTGTCCATTTCTTGACATTTCTCTCTACTATAATAAATATTTAAATTGGTACATGTATTTCTAAAGTATAATGGCATGGAGTGTAAGGCATGTGTTTCCTCGTCGATTTTTATTTTGCGAGTACAGGCATGTCAACACTTATGCAATAAACACATACATTTTTCCTTCGTAGTTAAAAAGATCAAATTATTGCTGAAAACGTAAATCATCAAGTAACATAATTTAGTAAATAAGGATAGTTCTAGTCAATGTGTTTAAATCACTTTGTCTCTATAATAAATGTTAGAATAAAATATGTCATTTTCAATTCCTAAACCCCTTCCCTTTAGTTGTAAAGAATTAGCTGTAAGCTTACACTGTGCGGTTATATAAATCGAGCCTAAACCTTGGTGTGAGTTAAGTTTCCACACACTTGTAAAAGGAAAAATATGTTCCCTCTTCCACAATACGAAATCAGTGATAAGGTAGGCAATAATTATTACTCTTCTCATGAGTACTAAACTTTATTTTTCAAACATTATAAAATATAGACAAGTTAAAAGGAAATAAAACAATGTTTTTTTAAGTATTTTTTTATTCAACAATTTTCCTTAAGCTAATAAAGGCTCGGTAAATATTTACAAGGCTTCATTATACGGCAAGGTAAAAAAACTATCCATACACACTACTGATCCGATTCTAGCGATTATCACATATATAACTCTCGAGCACTCGCCCACGCTCACCTATGTAAACATATTGCATTTACTCAAGTAAACATAAATAATTAAAAATTAGCTGTATTTAAAACTAACGCAAGCGATATAACGAAGCCAGTATAAAGTAAATATTAATGTATAAAGCTAAACTGATTAAATTCAGCACAGTTATCACTTGGGAATAATCTATATAGAAAACAAATATTAAAACTCTCCTATTACGATTACAACAATAACAAATACGAAGATAGTTTGCTTTATCAAAATATTAATCTCACTGCACATTTTTATTTAAATATACAACCTAAATAATCCCTGCGAAGGGTACACAAAGCTATACAAAACTCTCGGTACAGGCTTGTTAACTGGGAATAGCGACAACACATAACCCATACGGAAAATAAAACTTTTCCCTACCACTTGTTAAATAATTTTGCTAAAATGGATAGGTACAAATTGGATGAGCAAATAAAAGTTACATTTATTCTAGAGATTGTTACAATTTACTTAGATAATGGAATATGACTTAAGTTTAGTAAGCAAAAAAAAAACAATAACAATATGTTTAATATTAGTAACTTATTCCAAAACATCGGGATTGTATCAAAACGGCAATGTTGGTTGACAAAGTGTTTGCTGAATGCCTCCCCTGGTAGACAGGTGTTACACATGGGACAATCTTTAAATATTCAATCACTTTCTTATAGTTAAGTATGTATTGTCACACAAATGTTTAACGTTTACCTAAATTTTAGTCCTTCACATAGCACCATACTGCATGCGAGTGTACTTAAAAAGACGCAATATATTTTTTAAGTACAATCACAAACTACCTTCCAGAGCATCACAACACTACACTACAAACATCCGCACCAATGAAAGAAAAACCGAAACCTTAGCAAAAATACAAAATATTAATTAAATATTACCTATGGAAAAATATCTAATCTCTACTAGACTCGATAGTGACAGTGTTGGTTGAAATATCAAAAGATTGGCACATTATTGGCTCTCAAGCCGAATTCGTTGTCGTGAAAAACTTTTAACTAAACGTAGTAATTATATTATAAATGCAAATAATGGCAATATTTCCTGATTCACGAGTTTTGATGTCCCGTAGACATTCGCAGCGCGGCGTCGACACTAAAGGATGTATTGGATAGCGGTAGATAATAAATAAATTATAAATAAGGTATTCAAACAATTATGCAAGCACCCGGCAGTAAGGTGAAGTGGGCACGGCGCACCTATCCTAAACTTTAGACAATAAACTGGAATGATATTTTTTCAAGAATGTTATGTTCGTTAAATCTTTTAGATAACATAAACGATTAATAAATAACAATTATTCCTTCAGTAGGAGCATTTTTATCTACACGTTACCGCGTACTCGAAGGTATCTATCTAAGGCTTAAATTAAATGGAAAATAATATTTGTATGCGAGTGAGAGACTAAGCAGGAGAATGATTGCATAATTGTTTGTGCGTGCGGAGTAGGCTCCCTACTTTAACTAAATCAATTCACATCTAACATTGTTCCCGAGCTGGTCCCACCCATGACGATGGCTTCTTCACGCGACCCGCCCTCTCTGCCTCAGCCTATGCCTATGCCTCTCATATATTCAGCTTATTGTTTTTTCAATTTAAATTAGTCACAGGAATCACTAGTAGACATGTTTATTTTGTTTATGTGATGGTATATCCGACAGAGAGATGCGAGCGTGTATTTGTGCTGTATTTTTCACTTTAGCAAGATTGGAATGTCACATAGATTCGGGAATTAGAAACCGAACTAAGAGGATTTCAGCAAATGACGCCAACATTTTTTATTCATTCATTGCTTATATGCAATCGTAGTAAAAATATAAAGTTTATACTTTTATTTGAATGACATTTTGTTCTAGAAATGTTTATTCAGGTGTCGGAATGCTGAAATCCACAACTAAGTTGAGTCGGTACAACGATACTTTATATACATAAGTAAATACGCCTCAATAAATTAAAAGGATTAATTATGAGCCAAGTAAACGCGCACGCGGCGATGAACGAACGCCCCACACTCAATAGTTAACACAAATCGGCAAATCATTTAAACAACTAGCGATACAAACAATTCGTACCATGTATTAAGTACTGATTACTAACATAATATAAATAAGTCACTTTGTCCTTCACAATGTCCACACTATGTGTTCCGACATTACATTTAATTACATCTAGTCCTTACTGAATAAGTCACCGTCCTGGAAGATCAAGTCACTGAATCGACTAGCGTACGTTGCACGATTGCCACTCTGTAGCATTTCCCACTTAATGTCGCCCTTCTTGTTACTCTTAGCGAATCGCACCATTTAAATGCTGCATTATTTAAATATTATAGTTGCATGCATGCATGTAGTATGTAACTGTGTATAGTGTATAGTGTTATCGTGGGAGACGATGCGAGAGGTGTAGAGCGCGCGGCGGCGCGGGTCAGGTGGCGTCGAACTCTATCTTGTCCCAGGAGTAGTGCTTGCGCGCGGGGCGCGGCGCGGGCCGCGACAGCACGCCGCCCAGCAGCGGGTCGCACTGCGGCACGTGCCCGCGCCCGAACAGGTT
>NW_013528137.1:2228246-2231614 GCF_000836215.1 Papilio polytes | reverse complement strand
AGATAACTGATCATTCAGTTGATCGGCCAGTCGGGCCTTTTTCAGCATGCGCTGTTTTTCCGCTAGGCTCGGATCTACATGACTTTCCTGAAATAAAACAAATTAGTATTTTACTAAACTACCATAGTAAATGAGACATGTTTGATAAACAACACTTGGAGGAGATTGCAGTATCTGGTAGGTATCCCTAGTTGTCATACTTACTTGTTCCAAAATATGTCTTCGTTCTAATTCCTGACGATCAGGCCGTCGTTGTATTTTTGCTTTTAACAAATCACCAGTTTTTGCTCTTTCAAGTTGCTTACATTGTTCAAAATACGCAGCCGGCGTATTCAAAGCTGTAAGAGAAAATGTACATTGGTATATTTTTAAGAGACACTAACATATATTTTATTTTCGTTTATTTTAATACACATGATTTTAAAAAGAAAAGAATATTCATTTATATGTTACAAAAAAATCATAGTAGTTTGATACGGTGCGGTGTCGAGATCGTAAATAAAAAATTCTTTCACCCACGCGCGCGCTCGTCGCAGCGCGGCCGAACGTCACAATCTCACACAATGTTACTAATTGTTCCGCTTACTGAATTGCCTTCCAAATTAGAACACTGATTAATAAGCAATTTAAAATAGTAAATATGAAAACTCACGGGGCATTATTCCTTGTGCCACCAACTGATTGAGCGGAGGCCGCATCGTCAGCTTTACTTTCAACGCTGTGAATTAAGATGTTAACATTTTAATAACAAACATCATTCTGACATATCGTTATAAACGTAATGTGTTGTAACTAATAATATACTACTGTAATTTTTCCTTGAGGAATTAAATGTATATTGTGATCTGTTAGAATGACAAACATTGACTTTGCGACAGCGGTTGGTGTCCAGTGACGATTATATTGTGCAAGTTTCCTTTTACATAGTACAATGGGGACTGATTGAATAGCAGGGTCTGTGGTATGACGCCGGGTGACGAATTCGACGTAGGCTATTGATCGATATGAACTACGCGATCGATACGTCGATAGGATCCGGAGTTTATGATAGCGACGGACGCTGAGCGTAGGCGAGTCCATCTCCCGGCGGGGTGCGAGCGGGGTGCGGGCGACTTGGGCCGGCGCGGGGCTTAGCGCGATGGGCGGACAACGCTGGCGCAACGCCAACATAAATAAACACTGCACAAGGAAACTAGTGTTATGCCGCGACCGTAATACAGACGAAACATTCACTACCACTGGGCCGAATATTGTGGGTTACTGGGCGTCGTAGTTATGCTTTAATGCTTCACATTTCATACGTATTTAAGAAATTTCATTTTAAATTATGATATATTACGAATATAAAAAATATTCGAAACTTCCTGGAATAATTACATATTTTCCTTAATTTTTATTAGATAACATGGGTATTAAATCAAAAATAACTTACAACTAACCATACAATATCAATATTCACGACCTTTTCTATTTTTTCCCAGAAAATACATTTTATAAGAGTTAGGTAAGACTGTTCCAATCCAAATGACGGATTTGATCCTCAATTTTACTGCATTATAATTTATATTTTAAACATTATCTGAAGTCCCTGTGAATGTAAGAAAAAATCAACTAAGGGTTAAATGTGCCTTTCGATCAAGTAAGTGTGCAATATGTTCCAGAAATAATGTTCTCCGTATTTATTCCTGTCAATTTCAAAATACTAAAGCTTAGCGTCGTTGTTAATGAACGTTGTGAATGTTAGGACAAATAGCGTTAGGTGTTGATAGTCGGTGATACATTGGCGCAGGGTGAGAGACGATGTTTGTTGTGATTGCCGCGGCGGTGGACAGCCGGAAATGCCTACGGCGCCGATCAATTGTAATGTTCACGTCTAAACTGCTATACCGACGTTTCGCTGAACTATCACTCTTTTCGTACATAAACATTGTAATAAAAATATACCATTAAACGTTGAAAAGATTAACACTATTCGTAAGTCTACGTTGTACGCGGAGTAAATTCCTTGGATCAACAACACAGCAGATTTCGCTTCTCATAGAAGAGACATTGCAAGAAGTGATATTTGGTAAAGGAAGTCTTCGCGTTTACTATTTTTACTCATTTGAAAAATGCAATTCGTTGGAGAGGATTTTCTGTCAAGAAGTTACAAAATCATTGTAATTGTTGAACGCTGGTGTTACTGTTTTTATTCTATTTTCTCTTCATGTTTTCAGTAAATATAGTTTGAGCAGTATTACTTAAGGGTTATTATTATATTGTTTTGTTTACGGCGAGCAGTAGTAAAGAATCATTAGTAGTGGAGCCCTCAGCGCGAGCGCGAGGCCACGTTCTTTTCCGATGGCCGCGTCATCACGTCTTGTTCTCTCCAACGTAATAATAACACTGTAATAAAGTTGGAACGCGTTCCCATAATGTTTGCTACGCCATTAATATTACTTACAAATCATGTAAGGGAATTTGTAGAATTAACGGATATAAACATATTTTTGTTCGTCACAATTTATGGGAACGGATTATATTTTGACATTGAGATATCGTCCTTGTATAATTCACCGCGTTGGTATTATCTTTACGCATCACTATAACAAACTTATAAGAAAGTTAAATAAATTATATAGTGTAAATCGTGGAGTCCTTTTAGAATGTATTTCGATATGTTTAAACTTGCAAATATTATATCTCTCTACCGATGACATTAACTCTCGGGACAAGTAAGCAGAATAACATTTAAATCATTATTATTTAATGTCTGTCTCAACCCAAATAGCTAATTAACCAACTTTCAAGACAAATTAATTTTGGTACGAAATCAGAACATACGAACTATTTTGGTAAGTGATACAAACATGATGGGGTCGTTTATCTTACGTTTTTAATAGTACCACTACATAAAAGTTCAACATTGACAAAATGAGAATGGTAGTACAGCTTCATCTTACACAAATGATTCCAAAACAGTGGTTAAAGAGTAGCGACGGTTTATGAAGGATTCGCTATGACCGCATATGTATGAAGCAAGATTATTTCCAAAACTCAGTGAGAAAAAAAAAATTGCTCCATTCTAAGATGTCAATGTTATGTATTTTTGTCGCTTGCAAGGTTGCCAAAGATCTGTCTCGATTTATTAACTGGATTAGACGAGACTCAAAGTGCGTAATTTGAAATTAGTGATTTACTTGGTTAATGGCTTTAAAATCAGTTTTATTATTATATGTTAATGTATCGTATTGTACTTATATCGTAATATTTATGTTTTTGTCTTTGTGTAGTGTATTGTAAATGCATTATGAACTTATGAACAGACTAGCAGGCTAAGTAGTACTCACATTCCTTGTGCTTCCCCATGGCGGGCTGCAGCGGGCTGT
>NW_013528137.1:2213888-2227707 GCF_000836215.1 Papilio polytes | reverse complement strand
AAAATGTAAAGACGAGAATGAAGCTAGATTGACATCAACATAAATTATCGTCTAAACTGTCCATATTTCTTTTAAAACGAACTTTTAGATTATTGTGTATTGTCATAAAACCTTGCTAGCTTAATTACATAGTTAACTCAACAAAAGAAGTAATATATTCTGTTAATTGAAACGGATCTAGGAGCTAGTAAGGAAGTGTCGAAATTGAAAATAGATCTACAAAGAGTCGGAGAATATAAACATTGGGCGCGTTAGATCCATGATATCATAGAGCAAAAACAATTTCAACTTTTTTGATGCAATGTTCAATACATCAAATATTGGTTTATGACTATTAACAACACATACTTATCTCAAATTCATGGATAAATTTAACTTATAATATTAAGATTCTCAGCATTCAAAGCAATTCTAACTAAAATTGAAGTCAATTATAACAAATAATCCCCCACTTCCAATGAGCATTTTCGTAGTTTTTTTTTTACTGCATATGTAACTTGTTTAATATGTAAATTATATTCAGATGTTTGTTCGTAGTCTATGAGATATTTCCGTGTTGCTACGCGTTGCCCACGATCGTGCAATGCATGCGAAATATAATGCATTCTTTTAGTAGACCGAATGGAAAGAATATTGTAAACTAGCCAGAGATCCAAAAGTATTACGTAATGTGGAGAACGCGCAATAAAGCCGAAAATACAGGAGAGAAATAAATAAAACATCTGTCCGCTCACGTGAGTTATGTAATTTAAAATTTAAATTTACGCGAACCAGGAGAAACAAGGAATAAAACTCAAACAGAAAAATACACATAGCGATGTCTTGAACGGAGTTAAAATTGAGGACTTTCGTTGAATTAATCATAAAAAAAGAAAATAAAGATATTGGTCCTTACTGTGTTATGATTGATTGAATAATGTAGGTCTTTATATGGCTTCAAAATTTACATTATTTATCTCCATACTAAGTAAAGACGCAGTATTCAATTTTCAAAAAAGATCTGTTATTTTTGTTTGTTATTGAATAAGGATATATCCTATAGCCGGATAAATTTCAGAATTTACAAGTTAGAGAAAAAATGGTACTAAAAAACATATGTCTGTGGTAAGATACCAGTTTATTGAAAGTTTGACATCTTTCTCAGAAACTTTGTGTAATGTTCATGTGGATTAGGCGAATCAAACAAAAAAAATAAAAATAATGAAATGACACCTATGTTTGGTATAATAGAATAGACAATGTAATCAAGGCGTGTCGCCCTCCAACAATAGCGCCATGTGCAAGTGGCCTGTCTCCCCAGGTGCGATCATATATTTTGCAGCACTCAAAACTGTTACAAATACAATATTGTAAACACATATTGGCGCACGTGCGTACGCTCGTCTTCTGAGTCACCGCCTTGGGTTAGGTGAGAATTACGTGATGGCCAATGCCAATTACAGGTTAGTTTACGTTGCATTACGTACTTTGGTGTATATTATACCCAAATCTATAACAATAATACAATATTTAATATTATCATAGTTGATAATCCACAACTGACCGTAGAGGCACTTCGTACTAGTCTAGTTCCTATTACTTTGGTTTTTAGTTCGCATTTCATTAAAAAAAAATTAGTCACAAAAACTTGTGTTTATAATGTTTGACAGAGCAAAATTAGTAAAGGATACGATACTAGCAAGCAGACTGTTTTATTTTATTTGTTGTTATATAAATAATATTTTAATAGTTGAAAGTAACTTATATATTTAGATTTCTTATGCAAGTTTATTACATTAGGTCAACCATTATAAATGTTCATTCCGATAATATGTCACTTGTCGGCCACCCACACGTTATATGACGTCTCTTCGGCAGGTCCACGATACTCTCGCTACCTACGTACCTAGACCGTCCCGTCATAAAGTACACTCATTTCGCTTCTAGAATAGACACTATCGCATCCAACGCTTCGTATGTATGCGGTGTTCTTGAAATACTTTTACTTATAAGCATATATCGAGAAATCGATGCCAAGTCTATTTTTTCTTACATAAATCGGTCTGTTTCGATGTGCTCGCTCTGCACTAGCGGGATTTTAGTTAGATGATTTTGTTTACGCTCAGCCGAGGAAAATAACTTAGCCTTCATCTACTATCGTGAATATTTGAGGTAAATAAAAGTTTAACGGGCTCGATGCGATACGAAACACGAGTAAAAAATGGAAAAAATTACACAATAAAGATTATATAAAAACAACTAACTTTTTCAATAAACGATATGAATGTTTAAATTTTTCGTTTAACTCGAAACCTGCAACCTACTTGTTTGTCCCTTTACGTCTTTTTTAAATCAACAAAAGTACTTCAGCCTCCTGAGATCTCTATTATTAACCATCTCATCTTAAGTTTAAATAAAAACATAATTTTTATTGCCATTGTTCTATTATAAAAACTGAATCCGAGACATTTTATTTATCTTTGCTTTAACAATGATAGTGTGCCTTGGTTTGAGGCATGTAAAGCTGTTGTTGCCACATGTGGGTCAAGGCCGGAGCTTGGCTCGCGAGATCTCGACAAATAACGATAAAACGAAGCAAAGCTCGTGCGGTCGCATTCGCGAAGTGCGGCGCGTCAATCAACATGTCAGCACTGATGTATGCCGCCTAGCACGAGCTTCCACTCCCATCATTTGTCGTAAACATTAATGTTGACTGACTAACAGAATTTTATTTTATATCCAAAACATACATATTTTTAATGATCAGATAAAAAACAAAAAAGTTTTTTTTTGTTTCTGTTAATATTACATTTTAACAAATGGTCTATTCGGTTAGATTGAAGACGTGTTACACGGGTTCCTTCATAATTACCACGAAAAGAAAAACGTCTATTTGTACACATAAGGGAACTAAAGTACTAATTAATGCGCTGATAAATAAATAATCACACGTTCTTATCTTACCTTGTTTTTAATTCTTTTTGAAACAACACACAAGATACAGTAACTTGAAATTTTAATTCTATTCACTGTAAATATAAAAACTTAATAAATCAAAAACACATATAAATATTGAGATGTAAATATTATATGACATCGTAGAGAAAGGACACGTGCGCTACTTCGCGACAGGCAAGGCGTGAGTCAATAAACTATTTAAGTATTAGTGACACGTATTAATTGAACAAGTTCCGTGAATGGAGGCCTACGTCAGGATCGGGAGGCTGCGGCGGCGGTGCACGCGGCACTACGCGGTGCCCACGCCTCGCCCCCGCCCAACACTTGTCGATTCATATCATAAAGAAAACAACTCGATTGACCTAATCGACATCAAACATTATAAATAATGATTAACTATTACATACGACTAAAAATTATTTTAAAGCTAAGCGAATGTTTTTTTTTAAATACGAGTTTAGTGTTTTTTACAATTTTAATGAATTGTTTCATAACTATAATTTAGTTTAGTTCAAAAAGTTTTTGTTATACATTCCCTTGAATAATAAAGTGCCCTCGATGTAAAAAATAATCCAATTCTCTTGTATAACAAACATTAATAATGTTTCTTAAATAGTATAGAGTCCCGAGAAACCTTTGCCAGTTGAAAATTGTTTGGGTTACGCATACCTGATGATTACTAGCTTACATATTTGTTGCCAAATATTTGCACGTGATTTTCTACAAGAGTGTCATAAATATGTGTTCAGATCGATATTAAAAATAATAAATAAGATCCCAAAAGTACCTAATCGGGCGAGAAGTAATGCTAAACATTTTAGTATTTGGCTTCTGCTAGAGAGTTGGCGATCGACTGTATCGATTTTATTCGTTTCTATAGTATACGAAAGTTGCATTCCAACGCGTTGGCCGTCAGCCTGAGGCATTGCCCATTCTGCAAAAATAAAACCCAAATAGAACGACGGGGTCAGCAGCGAAGTTATTCTGTTGACGGTTTCGACAAAACAAATTGTCTTTCGAAGCTGGAGAAGCTTAATTAAGATATATTCGAGACAAACAACAACGTTTTTTATTTATCTACGTCGTAAGCTAAATATGATTTGTGGGGCGAACGTTTTGTGGTGCGACGTGTGACCCCGTTCCGCCGAGTTGCGCGACGCACTCTTCTCATACAAAAACTGGAATCCGAAAAAATGTGTCATAGTTGCTACTTTTATTAGTACTTTTTTAACCGAACAAGATCAATTTTAATAACCTTGATGTCTTACACATACGCTTAAAGGGTTTATTTCCACAACATTTGCTATAAATGAAGATATTAATAAGATGAGTTGCACATATGTACGTCAATGTTATGTAGAGAGGCCTAATAGAATAGCATACTCGAGTATGATCTATTACAAACATTATACGTAATAATTTCATCAGCAATGTACAGTCAGTATGGTGGATTTGGCCGTTTGTATGCAGATATGTAGAGTTCTGGCGCGGTGCGCTAGGCTAAATTCGGATCCTAATTGACTTTGTAAGTCGATGAATGAATCGCCACTAACGGTAATCGTCTGCGGGACGGCGGCGGCGCGGACTTTTTCACCAGCGGTCGGCTGATGCCAACTGTTGACGTGTCTCAATTTACTGTGCAAAAACACGCATATTTGTATCGTTTTACTTGACACTTTTAAAATTTAATCATAACATATAAGTATTAATATAAAGCTGTGATTATACATTACAAAGTATATTTTAAACGACTTATATAAATTTATTAATTACCACGTTAATGATAACAATTAAAAAGTCGGTCAAACATCAAACATCAGTTAATTTTGAAACCACAAACATGAGTTATGTACTCACCTTTATGGAATGAAACCGTATTGATTTAATATGCTTTGCTGTACTGAGCTTATGACGCAACTACTGAGAACTGCAGTTCGATTAAAGGTAAGGGCAGCGAAGGACAATGAGCCAATTATAATATAATGCGACAAGCTAAAAGGAAGGTGAAGAAAATATACGCACATTATGTAGTATCAATAAAACAATCTATTCATATCTATTACGTAAAGATCTTAAGTGCCCGGTAATTTTAAAAAAAAATAAAAAATATTTTTGTCACTTATATAGGTTATTCAGTAAGTAACCGTTACTGAAAGCAAACGAAAAATAATTCCAGGTAGTTCCAGCCCTCGCCCAAATTGTCGGGATTCTAAGGTTATTAAGATCAAAGCAAAGCCCTGTGTCTCAAAATCGTAATACTGGTTCTACCACAATATCTATATCTTTACAACTGTCATCATACTATCGCTAATCATGTAACCTTATGACATTCTAAGAAAGAATAAAAGTCAAATAATTGTATCAAAATAGTTACCTCGTGTATGGGATCTCTATAGACTGAATATTTGTGCATAGATACTTGCAAAAATATTACCCCTTCTGGGTCAGTCGGTTAAAAACAAATTACATATTCAAAATAAAATGTACGGCCATCATAGTCAGTTTACGTTAATCGGATAGCAGAGATACCAGTTTAAAGAGCAAGTAAAATTTAGAATTGTATATCGTTAATCAATCCATCGCGATCCGAGGAGAGATCCATAACGGGCTGATGACGTAAAAGGATGTTTTCAGCGAGTGGGCAGCGGGTACGAGCGGCCGTCTGCTTATCGTCGGGCAGCAGCGAGCCGCACTCGGGTCGGCCATACCGAAATGCAGCTGTAAAAACACACAGAATCACTCCACATCTAGCATTCGCAATAAATGTACGTACAAAGTGATGGGCCGGCGCGTCTTACGTAACTAGTGACACGCGCCCACGTTAACGCCAACAACCAAGAAGACATAAACAAAGAACATGTATGTTCACATTGACGTTTTTATTTTTCTTTAGGATATTTGTATAATTGACGGCAAGTAATGAAAAAGGTATTTCTGTCTGTTAACGTAAGCACTTCTTGTATAGTATTCGCAGAAACTAAAACGTATAAACAATTTAAAAGTGGAAATTTAAATATCCTTGTTCTGATGTAATGCTCATTAACACAACGGTACAACAAGTCTCTGACAGTAGGTAATCAGGATTAGCTTTCTCTTTTAAAGCTTTTAAAGATTTAGCGACAAAATTTTAAAGGTATTCAATTTATGTAAATGAAAAAAAAAACGTAATAATACATGTAAATTAATAAATTAATTGTTGAGAATGTGGTCGTATGTGATGAGCGCAAATCGATTAACGCCAGCAAGGTAGACTATATTTATAAACACAACGCCGTATAAAAGCTGAGTTGGAAGCTGAATGCCAACAATGCTAAAGTTATAAAAAGATTTAAATTATCGACTTTTATTCCGATGTATCTACAAAGCTTAAAAATCTTACGTAACCAAAGTATCGCAGACGTTTTCATTCTACACCTATAAAT
The DNA here is from genome assembly GCF_000836215.1 of Papilio polytes. Classification (NCBI taxonomy): domain Eukaryota; kingdom Metazoa; phylum Arthropoda; class Insecta; order Lepidoptera; family Papilionidae; genus Papilio; species Papilio polytes. Next base: position 2,221,348 of record NW_013528137.1, on the reverse strand, counting down.
ATATTTTCGCACTTCTTTAATAAAAATACCGAGATAATCGCGAGTCTCACGCGCCTGTTTAAATTCAGCTATATCAATAAATCCGGAACCGCATGGTACGAGTTGTCTATTCGCTAGTATCACCATATGATAACAAATAAGATCTGTATTATTTAGTTTTTATGAAATACTCTGTTCTAAATGTTAATTATTATGCGTTTTGTTTTCAGTAAAGAACCAGACAGCAAATAATGTGTGAAAAGTCAAAAATTATTAAATTTTTAACAATAACGAGTTTTAAAAAAGTATAGAAAAAAATACTAAATAGAAAAAGGTGTCCATGAAGTCTATCCTATAACAATTGTGTGGCAATGGGACACCCTAACTGTAGGCAATGTAAAATATTCTAACACACCCACTTCCCGGTAGCGTGGAAAGCGTTAGTGCAAAAAGCAATAAAATGTGATCTATTGCCTTGTTACGACAAAATTATAGAAAATATAGTTGGGTTAAGAGAAATTCTTGGCAAAAATTTCACAAGGTCGTCGTCGGTTGTCGAAATATTCAAAACGTAACTTAAATTCTTTTTAAAAATAGTTAATTATAGATAAAAAAAATTACTATTATTTATAACTGCGTTAAATATTTTTCCTAAACTATTCATGGGTACTTTATAGGATGAGATGGCAAACAAGCAAGTAGCCAGTAAATCTTTCTAAAGTATATAATGTAAAAGATAATAAAAACAAACTCGAACATAGTATGAAAAGACAAAAAAGTAAAAATAGATAAAAAAATGCCAAGGCCGACAGCCTATTAAAATATTTTAAAAACAAACAGCTTTAAATTCGTTTCTGGCAACCGATTGCAATGCACACCAGATCTTGAAAAAAATTGCAACAACTGTTTCCCTAGCGACAGAATGAAATACCTTTCCTATATATCACACGACAAATACAATACAGCTATCTGCCCACGGCCCCTGCTCGTGCAAAGTCGAGAGCCAAATATAATGTCATTAAAAATATCGTAAAAAATAACAAACAAAGTAAGCGCACATATTCTCGTTCTCCCTAATGCAGACTTATCCAATTAATAAAAATGGTTAAGGAGATGCAATAGGTTGACCTGAAATGAAATTTCATCAAGACTTATATTGGTTTCTTTTTGTTGTTACTTCGAAATGCCAAGCTTTGACAACATATCTAGACGCAGTTGTAAAATTTGTTTTTTCTTTGAAATAGTATCTGTCGACGGATGTGATCAGTAGTGGCCAGTCATTAAGTACGCCCGTACACCGGCGGCATCCCACATCAAGCTGACACCCGCACGTGATGTGGTGTCTCTCATTCATCCGTCATGAAATGTGCGGAACGGATTCGCGGACTCTCTGGCAATATGCCCTCTTGCTTTAACTCCTGCTAACGGACAACACACTTTTTACTTCTCGACTCCCCACGTGGTTTTGTAACATAACTTAACAAAAATGTGGCTATTTGTGCTATATTAAATGTGACAAAAAGCTGTTTTTTTCTATCACTGGGATTCTGAGTTTAATTTACTTTTACTGGAAATCGAAGCTAGATTAGCTACCAGGCTACCGGTTGTTAAATAATAAAACAAAAAGGAAACCGTTTCGAAATATAACTGAACTGGCCTAGTTATTTGTCGCTAGAAGAAAATAAGACGTAAGAAGACTAAATCGAGAGAGGAATATTCGGCGAGTGCGGGTGCGGCGGCCGTTCGGGCCATGCGAATAACAAACGAGCAAAGCGAGCGCTGTTTTAGGTCAACGTTGAATAAATACCAAACGGGTCGCTCGGACGCTTCCGTGGGTTATTCCTGGACTTCGTCTAAGCGGCGCAGGCTATCGTGCCTACAGAAACTTATGCCACTATTTTACTACTAATTATTCCAAAAGATAAAATGTTGAAAGGCATTGAACGATGAACCTAATTTCATGTCTACGCAGACACAACCTCGAAAACATTCAACTATATTCAATTCTAATTTGAACATTAGGGCCAAATGGAATTATGTTATAAGTAAAAAAAAACTTTAAAGTAATTAGTCATTCAACAAGTACTTCAATATAGGTTAGTGCTAAAGATGTCATTTTAAAAACGACCTGTATTTGAAAAATAACATTTTCGGAGACCACGAGTGCTGGGGCGAGGTGTTATTGTTGTGTCGTGCCAATGCTTATTTTCTGGTTAACTATAACGTTTAAAAATAACGTCAGACAAAATGGCGATCGTAAAAGGTTTGATATGTCAAAATGCAGTGTATTTTATGGCGTAGTAAAAATGTAATCGTTTCAGCGGCAGTAGCTTTTTTTAAGATTTCAGGGCTACATCAACAGGTGGTAATAGACGTGACATTAATAAACACGTAATACGCAACAGAATGTACTCCAAATTGTAAATCAACTAGATCTTAAGTTTTTATTACAAATGTGATTTTAACTATAAACATAAAGATAGATGCCAAACAAAACATTTTTTTTTAAAAAAACAGAATCACTTTTTAGTTTATAGAAAAGAGTAGTATGCCAAAGTGAAGATGATTGCTATGGAATGGAAGGTAGGAGCCAGGTTGGAGCCAAGTTGAAACCAGGGGCGGCGTATAAAGACAGATTCGGCGCACATTGCGGAAGTGAACATTCGTATTTCGCGGAGTGGCCCCGGCCTGATTGGTCGGTCGTCGTCTCCACTTCTATAATCTAAATAAGGAGCAAAAGTTCAACGGCCGCATTCGCTGCCTAGGAAGATATGTACTAAGACAAAAAAACTTTATTCTATTGCCAAACTTTAATGTAGATATTAAATATCTAGGATGAATACGAAAGGATGGTAACAGCCGGAAAATATAAATGGTAATTCATTCATTTGTACCATGAAGTTTGGGCAATAAGTAGTCGTCCATTGGTTGACATTCGACCACAATTCTATGTTTTTTTTAAATAGCTTAATGCATAACTTTAACGCGCAATTTCTCCAAAAATGTTTTTAAAGTTTTTGCTTCATAAAATAAGATCCTCACTATGTAATTTTATTATTTGTACATATGTTTTTAGTTGAAACATCATGGACATTACTTCTTTTAAATATGGTAAATAGTCAGATAATTACAAAGGGTGGTGATTTATAGGAATAAGAATAAGCACATCTTTATTGCACGCTAAAGAGAACTACATCAATCAGTTGTGCCTTGGCTTCTTAACTAAGTTTTCTGTTTTTAAGAAGAGTATAAAAAGGGTGTTTTGACCAACTACTTCAGTGGTTTGTTCACAATCATTGACAACTTAGCGTAAAGTAGGAGCGGCAGCGGCGTCGCAGATGACGTCGCGTTGGCAAGCGCTGGCCCGTGAGACACAAATTGCGTAAAGGTGTCGCGAGCGCTTCATCGAAACTTGTCTGCGTCTTCGCCACGCCGAAAACATAGAAATACCGAAACTGTCTGTCGACAATTTCACAAATAGATCGATGCGTTGAAGATTTTTATTTTTTCTTGTAATATTTACACCATGTATATTATTTAACATAATAATTTTTTTTATGATCTTTAAAAGGCGTGCATAAGCATGTAATTACTACAGTGAGATTAAATATATTTTTATCGTGGATATTGACAGTTCAGAAAACTTTAAATTGTCTTGAAACTTAGCTAAAACATAAACATCGTCATTTCCAGAGTAACATATAAAAACATTTATTTTATTTAATATTTACCAAATGTCACCACTAACGTTGATAAATGAAACAAGTGACTGGCCTTAATTAATTTGTTTCAGACAATCTAGAGATGAGGTTAATACACTTTTACCGTATTTTCATATATTTCATTTGATTTTATTGAGTGGAACATTTAAAATATTATTTTAAAATATATAAGACAGTGATTTTAATGCAAATCTAAGGATAATTAATCAGTTTCATCATAAAATTAAACGAGATCCGGTCGCGGGTGGGGAGATAAGAACAAGAGCCGTTTGAGTTATTGGACTAAAACTACGAAAACTAAACGTGGAAAAATTTTGGAGCCGTTCCAAGCAGCTGATTGATGAGGATGGTCAACTCGTGCACGGCCAATCCCAAGCTTTTTCTTATTATTTAGCGAAGTAGTGGAAGTTCTATTTCTGTGACGCGAAAAACAAGCCGCCGGAAAATATGTCGGCCGCTAACAAAAAAAGGTATAGGTATAGCCCGATTTCCTCTAAATATTTAACAGCCAGTTATGGTTGTTTCTTTGATAATGCCTTAGCCAACTTTAAGTTACTTTAATCCAATTTAAATAAATATTTCTTTTTAAACTTCAAGATCGAAATTTACCTTTTCTACTCTTGCATATTATATTTATATTTGTGGGCTAATCTTTGCTGCCTTTTGCAATTCGATTTAATAAAAGTGTAGAAATTACTGTCTTCTGAAGTAAAAAATAAAATAAAATGAGCGTTGATTTTGATGCGGGCTGCGTAGGTTGCACATTCTGAATATATTGGTATTACTTAGTAGGCGGAAGCTAAATGGTAAACAAATCTTGCTCGTTGCAATGCATGTTACCTAGTTTAATTTATTCTTATGTATAAACATTCAAACCAAAGCTAATGTCATCAAGCCGTTACAAAAATCAATAACCAATACACATTAACTCGTGTGCAATTAATTTCTACATTGCCTGTACGTGAATTGAGATTTATGTCTCAATCAAGCATTAATAGCTTTATTGATCTAAATTAAAAACGTTCGCGCGTAATGTACTAGTTTATGATGCGTTAATAGTGGAGTTTACCTAAATATCATAGTTGATTTTCAATCCCAAATGCTAATTTTATATTCATATCGAAGGTAAAATTATAAAGATTTTTTTTTTATATTATAAAAGAAAGCAAACGTGCGGCGAGAACACCGAGGTGGTCAACGACGCCCATGGACATCCGCAACACCAAAGGTACTACAAATGCGTGGCCGGCCTTTGAATTGATATTTAATGATATTCTCAAAAACCCCTAAAGTCAACTTATTAATAGTTTAACATAAATAAACGGACATTATGCAATTAAGTACAATGTGGCAATATGCAAGATATCGGTTTAGATTCCGGATGTTTTAAATCCCGAAACATCTATTAATAAACTAAATAAAATGTCACGATTAATTGCTTTTATTTGTCGACGGAATTAGAACTGGACGAGTTAAATACACCACGTCAGGTAGTCTTTGAAGTAACTGACACGCTAGATTCGCAAAGACATTGTTGGCTTACTGTGACAATGCACCCATCTCTCTATTCCGCTTCACAAAGAGAATTTCACATTTCTTAATACTTACAACGATACCTTAACAATTTAACCATTAGATGTTTAGGTTAGCAGAAGCTAAAAGACTTGGCGACAGAAATTTTTCGTATTTCAATATACAACGAAAGTATCGGGTCGGTACAGAGGACAGAAAGAAAACATTTAAATAAAATTCCATTGAATGATGCTATTGCGATTAAAATGCATGCAAATGAAGTGTTCATTTAAATGCACAATGTGTTGCCTTTGTCTGCAACTAATTAACAGATGTGTGTCTCCGGACTCACCGAAACAGTGCGCCGCTTGCCAAGCATTCAGCCATTCAGTAAAAAGGAACGTGAAGGTTAATTACCTGAAAACATAAAACAACAATTAGTGTAAGCACTACATGAACACTTTTGTTTTTGAATACAATCAAATACGAAAGAGGTACGAAAGAAGGAAGTTAAACTATAACCAGAATATATAAACAGCTCTATTAGCCGTGAATGGAACAGGGCACACATAAGATAAGAAGACGTAAACAAGCACCTTGGTGCAAGGAAGTCTTGGGAACTGCAAAGGAAATACAAATATATTTATCTTATTTAAAAAGGGTTTTTCGGGTCACAAAGATAGCATCAAGCTGTAGACGACTCTTGGACCAGTAGAAATTCTAACAACTTGCGATTGGTTGCCTGTGTAAAAGACATACATTTTCAAAAACAGATCACGATCGATCGATAAGATAGAACATATTAAATGTAATTTATGTTTCTGGTACATTTTGTACTTCATGCGCAACATCAATTATGTAATACGATTAATTGCAGTCGAAAACAAAGTGTGTTTCGGTTTTTATCATGTGTAAATATGTGTACTGGATGCAATACAAGATATTAAAACGTAAAGGCATTTGCGTATGCGAGCACTTTTTGCTTAAGAAAAGTAAATTAAAGCCAATTACTTCAGTTTTCAATGATCTCTTCATTTGGCCGTTTTTAAAATGCACAAGTCATGAATTAGTCAGTTTCTGTCAGAAATAATTTCTACGAGAACTTGATGAGCAGCGTGAAGAAGTGAAGTGTAAACAACACACCATAGGGCACAGATGAACCGAAATATGTATCATATGCCTACATATTGTTGGTCAAAAATAGATATTACAAATGAGTTAAAACAATTTCAGATATAATTACCGTATTAACAGATTTAAAATCGGTAAACAAGTTTGACAAGCGCGTCAAAGTTTTACAACATACCCACGCAGCAGGCGCCAACGTTCGCTGTCAGAGAAATTATGTAATGCTCCCGAGTATCGACGGTGCTCAGTGCTCACATTGTGTATCTGTATACATGAAAACATTAATATCGGCCTATTAATATTTTCATTGTTACGGTGTAATATATTCAATCGAAAGTTTTTAATTAAACAAGAAGTCTATTCTAGTCAAACTTACACGGATAACTAAACTCATAATTTCAAATCTGTCTCGACGGAAAGTGATAATCATATTGATAGCAGTAGCAACTTCGCCACATAGTCCAGAAACGTTTTTAGTAGCTGTCATCAAACATGGCGAATATTATTTTCTACCTACACATTATTTTCTTTTTCTTGCCACACATATAAAAATATTGAAGTTTTAGGCCGTATAGAACGTTGGCTTTTATACAATGAGCATGTTCAAGCAACGTGATCACCTAGAGAAATCGTAAAAAACCCCAGTCAATTAGATTACCTGGTGCAACCGCTTTATAGGTCATCTCGTCTAAGTTCGTTAATCTGTGGACCGACATTATTTTCGCTTACGTCGCCCGTATCGACACGCCAAAAGGATCGGTCATTCTGGCGGCGTACCAAGGAACGCGGCGCGCACCAACTAATGTGCATTACGAGACCCAAGTTGGCATTTTGGTCGACCGTGTCACCTCGCATCAGCCGTCGTTGTCGCCGTCTTGATGCCACACGGTATCATCCGAGACTTACGATAATGACTGATATAATTGACATATTTATTGAACATATAATTAATAGTAAAGATTACGTTATTAATTAAAACAAACATTGGATATTATAACATGTATAAAGATACAAAATAATAATGAGACATTTGAGACCAAAATAAAACCTTGTGGTATTTTAACCTATAACTTTATAATGTCGCGACGCCAAATGTGTTGTTTATATTGGACGCCGTGA
>NW_013528137.1:2205929-2213683 GCF_000836215.1 Papilio polytes | reverse complement strand
GGTGGCACGGCGGCGCGGCTGATGACGCCCCTCGCCCCCAGATGACACCGTGCATACAGAAATAAATTCGCAAACTAAACAAATCCCATCTTTTCCGGCTGCCTCGCGTGCACTGACACAATTAAACGATTCCCTAAATACCCTATTAGCAGTGCAACGTAAAGGGTTATTGCCAATGTTGTATACGTAAGTTCTTTATGACTTCCAATGTATTATACTACACCACTTTTCAGTTAAATAAAATTTTAGTTAACAATAATAATCAATATCCTTTTTGAGGACTACAAAACATTACAAACAACCCTATCACTCTTTGCCTATACGTGATTGTTAAAAGCCAACAGAATGTTGGTAAAGAAGTGAGAACAAATTGGCAGCTAGTCTGTTTTTCTATTTCCATACAAATTACTCCTTAACATAAATTATTGCATGTGGACGCAATTTCTGTAGTAGCCACCGGTGCACATGTTGCCAAAACTAGGATTATTACTGACTGGCCACATGAGGCCGACCATTAATATTATAACGTGTAATTGTCATCTTATTAAAATTGACCTAGGCCAAACCTATAAATCAATTTGATTATACAAAAATTGTTATCTACGACTACGGTGAAATCTCAATTGCCATTACATCAAAAGATGTGAGATGCTTTGTATGATCTTACGACATCTTACATCAATTGAGGTAGGCACAAATAATGATGGCAGTTATGTTTCTATCGATATTAAAATATCTAACGAACTATTTAATGCGTTATATCTTGAACATGTGCTTTACTTGCAAGAACGGAATGATTTTTGCTTATTTCGCTAATTGAACAACATCTTTATGAATTAAAATGTAAATATCTAATAAAAATAATAATAATATATCATATGATATTGATAATATATCATATGTTTTCCTTGTAGATCCTTAAGAAGTAAAAAATGTTTGATTGGTAAATACGTAGGTGTCCGTTGGTCACTTTCCACCAGGACTGTTGGTCATCTTTACATAAATAGAATAATATGACACTATGTTATTTTAATAAATGTATTTATAAGTTTCTATTGTGGTTGGTATTAGTCGTGGTTTAAGAATTTTGGCAGGCGCGCTCGTCTGACACCTTAAACAGACTCGATTAGTGCTATTGCATTATACAAACAACTATTTACGATTTATAAAGTTAACTGGGAAGACCCGTGTTTCTGCCAGCTGCGCTCCTGGTGCTTTGACAAAATTAAGTTAGGTTCACGAGGACCAGCTAGAAGTGACTTTGTAACCTAGCTAGCGTCGCTCTAGTTCAAACTGGACCGCATAATAAAGAATTTTATAAGTAATCACAAGACACAAATGAATAATATTATCTCGCATTGAAAGTCTGGATCAAGAAGACTATGTCATCTAAGACCAGGCTATTTAGTTTCGGGATATGTCTCAGTCTATCTTGGTTAATTGTAACTATGACTTTGTAATTATTTACAAAGGAACTATTGTGAAATAAATGTTTTTGTAAAACTTAAAAGTGACGGAACAGAAATGGATGTCACAATTTCTAGTTTACGTGAATATGTCAAAAACATTTCTTACGGTGACCCATTTAACGAACATCGGTGTTAATTAAATAAACTATTCAAGTCACTTTAAATGTTAGAGTAAAATAATGGCATACACGTCTTCGTCGCCCATAAATTCTGAGAAAACCGTTGAAGTGTATTGTACTAAAGATATTTACTTCTAAGCTATATAGGTACAACTATGATATCTTTATGTTAAAATTTGCAGAAAGTTTATTTACATATTTTACACCTTGTATTATGTTAAAAGGTAGCATTGAGCTGATGAAAAGTAATAATCAATAGAGTGCATCAAATGTTAAAACTAAGTTAGAAATAAGTATATCTCACATAATCAATCGATCGAATAGAAACAAACCAAATTGCAAAATCTTGCCGTTTATCCTCGCGCTATTTTCATTTCATGAATTTCTATATTTTTTTTTGGTAACTTTTTCATATAAAATAGTCTTGTGCTTATTTTTCATAAATTATATCGTTTCATCAACTTCAGTAAACTATTTTAAAAGATGACCGAATTACGTCCACTTGCAACACTGGGAATGGATGTCACATAACTGTCCTAATTAAAATATTTGTATTTTATTTATATGTGAAATGTGAAACAAGACACACTCCGCGTTTTTTCCTCATAAGCTAGAATCTCTGTAAAATTGATTAAAGCACTTTATACATTGCGTCAAACTTTTTGAGCCAAAATAGACAAATATACAAGTTAAAATTTAAATTAGACCTTTGAAAATAAGGGCACTTATTATTCCAAAGTCCTGCTAGAACTGTACTTTTGCCCTACTCATCTAAATATATTACTAACATTAGTAACCCACGTCTTAACACATTGCAAAACAGGCGCCACATAGATAGCCACCTGCGCCTTAATAAATTGTAATTTATATTAAAAGAAAATGGGTATAAACATCACTGCACAAACCTTATGATTTTTTTGTAGATGTTAAGGATGTTAATGTGAAAAAAACTTTAAGTAAAATAAAAAACCTGTTCTTCCTTTCAAATAAAAAATGTTCTATGCATTATCACTTTTCCCATCAATTAATTATTTAAACTTGACTTTCATTGACTTTGGCAACGTACCGCGCTCAGTAAGCCGTGTATCTATGTCTATAATATTTTGGAAAGATTTGTATTTTTGTATGTATTGCAATAATAAAAAAACTAATAGGCCGATTTCAGTAATTCTTTTACCATTAAAAGGCTACGTAACCACTAACTAACACAGTCTATGTTTTTAATTTTTTTTAGTTCCACGCGGACGAAGTTTCGAGCAACAGCTAAACGTATGCAAAAAGTCGTAATTATTTTAGATTTTTTGTTTTAGGAAAATTATAGAAGTTACTAAATCAATCACTTTTGCAGTGTTGGCAAGCTCTTGCATTAATCGTTGTCATTATGCGTTTGGCAACTGCTCTCTAACATCCTTTCAACAAAATTAAAACATATTTCAGCTCTTCAAAATTTATTGGTGTTAGGATTACAATGTTTGCACTACATAAATCAGTAAATCGAATACACCAAATCATATTGAGAATCGAACACATTTTTAAAATTAAATATTTTTTTTTAGAAATTGAAAACCAGTTAATTTAACATTTTACTTACAGTATTACAGATATGCAATATTGTAAAGGGTTACGCAATAATCTTACTGAAGATAATAAGGTAATAGTTTTTAGCTCAATTTATTATTTAACCAAATTAACAGAATATTTCGCGTTACAATTTAAATACGCAATCAACAAAATTTGTCACTTATCCACCTCAATACATAGGACCTTAAATTCTTATCAAAAATGTTTCAACCTCGGAGTCACAAACAACTTTTGTCGTCATTTCTCAAGACCTTCGCACATTTATAACACAAATACATTTTATTTAAACACTTAATTAGGTCTTATAATAAATGTTTGTAGTCGAATAAATCGCCGATAAAGGTAGATAACAATTTTACCAGTTTCTTTCCAGCAGAAATTTACTTACTTTAGCGTTTAACTCACCTTTGAAAAACACTGAGATTACAACACATTTAAATGTAGTTTAGGCAGTCAGAAGTTACGGTAACAATTTAATAAATATATACCATAATAATATTAGTATAACTTATATACACGAGTTTAGAATGGTTTATTGCACAATCTAAAATACACAAAAGAAATCTTAATGTTCATAACTTTTATTATGTCTTTAATAACAGGGTGTGTTCAATGCACAAAGCGATTAATACCACAAGAGTTCCTGGGAATGTCTGCTGTTACACGCCTGTTGTGCTCGCGCGTCTTGTAAACATGCATGCTACGTGCATGTTATGAAGATGTTACGATGAAATAGAATAATACAACGCTATTCACATTGTGATGAAGTAAATACTAATTTTGGAACATTGAATTCTACTACCAAAAAACCTTACTGACTTAATATCATTATTCATCGTTATAAAAATCCGGGAAGAACACTATTTTAATCGACACCTACATTGGGTCAATCGCTTAAAAAAACATCAACCTACTTCTGGGTTCTAGGAAAAAGTTTGTGGATTTAGACCAGAAATTAACTTTCGTCGTTGATGTAAACTGAATAATTTTCAAGTTACTATCAGGACTGAAATAACAGGCATGAATCATATCGTTTTCATTAATCGTTAAAAGCTACGACAAAGTATCTCAATTGCAAGGCGCTGTTGAAATTGAAAGTGTTCGAGTGGCCGGTGTTTGACAGCAGTCCAAGATGCTGTCGTTGATAACGGTAATACGGTCTGCGTAGCTGTAGCCTGACGGCACACCGGCACACCTACCACCGGAGCCACGCATAAATCATAACACACTATGGACTACGAGCTAGCAGCCAACCGCTTTACAACCTAAACACTGTCATTGCTAGTAAGCAATTGGCATTAAATACTACAAGAGAAGACTACGTGTGTACAGAATTCGTAGTGATGACTCATTAAACCACACCCGAGTAGAACTACTAATTTTATGTCGAAAACAAAAATAAATAAAAATCGCACATAAATGTCCAGTAGCCAGTACTGGAAAGTGCCATATCTTTTTCAATTTTAGGTTTTCATATCAACTAACAAAGCTGCCACCTGCCAGTTTACGAGATGTGTTGAGATAGAAAAGTATAAAGCTGGACTCCACGTCGTAAAACAACGAGGTCAAGGTAGATTCAAAATAGGGACGTTTCCACTAATTACTCTTCTTAGAATAACACATCACACGATGCACTAAAAGTTTTGTCTTAATAAACTTAGACGTTAACATTTATACTGTAAATATGACAGCATGGACATTAAAATTATACGATAGAAAATAATTGGTAAATCAATTTAAGGAATACGGCATATAAATGATTTCGCTGCATTTACCTAATGAACATAAATACAAACGCAAAGAACAACAAGTGCTTAACACGTGAATTACACAACCGACAGACAGCCAGTGCCAAAATTCTATTTGTAACGACATATCGAGCCAGGTATATTTAAACGGCGACCATAAACTGTCGAATACTGTCTCCAATGGGTTATCAACAGTGACTGCAGGCATCATGAAAGTCAACATCAATGACACGTCCAATATAAAATAAACATAACAATCTTTGAGATAATATCACTATGAGTAATTGGGTGATAGTTGTGCGGCTGCTATCAATTATCATGCTTGGGCCTTTATAGTTAAAAATTGGTTGGAACAATGTGGAATCTCGTTCAAGCTCTAGTTTATTATCTGTATAATCTGTTGATCTATGAAAAGTTAAAAATTTAGATTTTCATTGTTAATCACTGTGATATAAAGAAAAAATAAAATTAGCGCCACTTCGCGTTGCCAGTTTACGTCTTTTGCTTTGTAACCATGAGGTAAAAGCTCCACCGTTTATCGGATTTACTCGAAACGATATCGCTTTAATTACACAATGTACGAGCTTTACTTCTGAGAATAATTATGACTTTGTTTGCGATTCCCCAAAACAAACGTACCGTGCTTATGCGCGACAGAATTACCTACAAACTAAACGCCGACGCGCGTCGCGTAAATAGAATCATTTTAGCGTCGCACACTCACCACTTTTATATTTTAACTGAAACATAGTTTGCTGTCAAAGTGTATCCATTTATTAAAACATGATTGACGGGCAAGCAAATACTGGAACATACAGATGATTCATTGGATTGTGGGTGCATGATTTTTTTGATAGTTTCGTCTCTATCTTTTATAGAAGTTTCAGAATTGCAACAAAGAACTCTTCTTGTTTCATTTATACACAGAAACTATGGTATAGTTTTTACCTTGTTTTAAAATAAACTAAGTAATGGAAAATATATAAGACAAGTAAGCTTATCTTAAATGGCAATCTTAGACCCTAACACGTTAATACTAGTTGTCTAGCCACGTGACTGGATGCTCGTGATAGCCATATCTATAGCAGTTGTGCTCCTACTTTTTTACGCAAAATGTGTAGTTCCAGTGTTATAGGAATAATCTTAACGTTAAGAAAATAAATAATACGATAGCGAATATGTGATTTTTGTACTACTACAGCCAACCTGAATATTTATTTACTGCTCACTGGTTTATAACGGAGAGATGTCTGTCGGACACGGAATGTTAATTTTGAAGGTTTTTAATTGGCCGTCGTTGAACTACTATCCCGTGTGCTATATCATTGAACTGCATCACTTATTGATAAGAGTATAAGGTAATACAAATAAAGCGTACGGTTGTGATTTAATGCTTTTTTTATCTCAACAAGTATAGAATAAATAACAAAAAACGAATCAGTTAGTACACCCAATTTAGGATATATACTTTAATCACCTTTATCTACTTAATTATCTTTATTTCATTGTTAAGACATTTATAAGTTAAGGAAAAGTTATTATTCCGCGATAGTATACAATAATGCTATTTAAATGTTCAGTTAAAATTTTCTGGCAATTAATTATTTGTTAACATAAAAATATTTAAATCGATTGTTTGTAAATTTCATTCTATCCCTTATAGAGGACTAAAACGATTTAACTTAACCCAAAAACACTCAGCTATTACTTGAAGATGAACGCAATAAAAATTTTTCAATGGATTATTTCGAACGATCAATATGCATTGCTGAAAACGAGAGCTTACGTTGATCTCGAAAGCATTATCCCTTTAAACAGACTTGTCCCCGCGCGAAAGCGTGGCTTGCATTTGTTTACGAGCATTTCGTTACATAAGATGTGGCACCACCGTCTCCTCCAGCCACTATTTATATGTACTTTCCTTTCCCGACGCTCCGTGACACATATAACACACTCCAGTGACTAAGGACAGTCTAAAGATAATTTTCCTGCTGTTAGACACACCCATAAGGTAGAATTTTGAATGTCCGTCAAATTAGTTGGTTTCTACTTTAATTTTTGTGCGGTCATATTTTGTAAAACATTCCCCGTTATGTGAATTACCGTAAGATGTAATTAAAGCTAACAGAATGCAGTAATCAAAACTATTGTAAAACCCAAGTCGAATATTTATTTTGACTAGCGTTATGATTATTAAATAAAAATTAAATTAGCTTCGTATTTATTTAGCATAAACAGCCGTAAGTATTTTAATTGTTACATACAACTTCAAATTTCTTAAAGATGATAGATAAGGAAGATTTAGACAAAACCTTCCATGTTTGTAATATTGTAACACCAATGTATGTTTCGCTTAATATCAACTTATTCAATGGGAACTAAAAAAAAGCATTTCTAAAGCTTATACAAAAATTTCGTAACTCATGTGAAAAATTGAGTTATGATAAGACACGTTCTGTTTATCAAAATAAAAATAATCCGAATGCACATTCCAACGAATATTGATATACGATAATACAAAAACTAGGTAATTTCGGAAGTTGTCAACAAAACACGTGGTTTCTGACGTGTGGCATTAACCGATGAAAGCTGTGCCGAATCAAGACGAGTAGAAATATATCAAGTTATAGCGTGATTTCATTCAGCGAAGTCGCCTGTGTTAGTTCCACTCGGTTAGGCTTCCGGAGTATTGCGAGTGAGGTGGTTATCGAGGCTTCTCTGTTAGGTATAGACGTCGTTGGTGTACCGTACCGTCGCAGTGCCTGCAGCGCTTGGGCTCCGGGGGTGCGAGCTCGTCGCCGAGTCCGCGGTGTCGTACCGGCATGGCGGCGCATCCC
>NW_013528137.1:2190823-2205635 GCF_000836215.1 Papilio polytes | reverse complement strand
CCCTCCGTAGAGGCCTTTTAATTAAGTGGGTTTAAAATGCCCGTATTTTTATAGGATATTTTTTAAGTCCCAAGCTTGAAAAAGTATAAAGGCCAGAAAATTTGGTGTATCAAGTACAAATAACGAGAACCTATATTAATGTCAGACCCAATATCAAGCAATTCAATTTTATTGCCAATTTATTAGAAAAAAAATACTCATAAGCAATGTGCTTTTGATTTTAATTTCAAAGTGGGTACTTAAATAAGACAAGATGATCAAAACATGGATTTCATACACTATAACTATTGATTTAAAAATAAAACCCGTAACAATAGAAATCTATATCAATAATCTGGTAATAAAACAATATTGACTGCATTCTTACGAACTTAGCCTGCTTTATGTGATATAAATTAGGATAACTACCAATATAGTAGAAATGAATCTACAAGACTTAGAAGCATGCTTGCAGCTTGCAAGGGAGATGACATGGCATCCATAAAGAAGATCTTTATCTTATTTGTACACAAATTCTATGGCAACTTGCCTGCTGATGATGATGATTATTGTTATTCTTTGATAGGATATGCTACCAAAAGAAGTATTAAAATTTGTTTTAGGAAAAAAGTAAACTATTCGGAAATGGAAACTATTTTTAAATTATGTTAGTCCTAATAGATTATTACTAGAGGAGAAAAGATTTATTCTAGACTTTTTAGCTAAAACCATAAAAGATATATTTTGTGTGACACTATTAAAGTACAGATTAAACATTTTGTAGGTATTAATATACTTTTTGTCAAATTATTACCTTTGATTAAAAACATTTATAATAGACATCAACAAACTTAGTGGACAGTAGCAGTAGACATATTGGGTATACTACTAAAGCTAATAAATGAATAATAGTTTAAA
Source organism: Papilio polytes (assembly GCF_000836215.1). NCBI lineage: Eukaryota > Metazoa > Arthropoda > Insecta > Lepidoptera > Papilionidae > Papilio > Papilio polytes. The sequence goes on along the minus strand of NW_013528137.1, from coordinate 2,204,738 downwards.
CTGTTGAATACTTACACCATTAAAACAACATAAATTGTGAAGGTGCACAGTGGGTTTAAATTGTAAAATCTTATTGTCCGCATAAAAGGTTAAAACGAGTATGTATATTTAATTTCAAAACAAATTAATGGAGGAACAAAAATAGATACATCTCTCTATCTTTATCCAATATACTGCCTTTTAAATCATGTTATCTTTCATACAATCCTTCTCAATGTTCCTAGTGGTGTGTTCTATTAAATTATAAATAAATATACCAGAGTACCCTCTTTTTTCTACTGAACTCAACTAGACAAGAAACCTTTATTGTTATTAATCAGTATGAGATGGTGTTGGTGTACCTTTTATGACAATTTGTTCATAACCTTTTAACAGTAATGACAATCTTTTCTACATGTTCATACCCATAAATAAGAGATCAAGTCACTTTTGAAATCTCCTTTAATTGTACAAGTTTAAACATATATGGTTGTAGCACATATTTATATGTCAATTATGTACATGCCTACTCTTTTAAGAATCATATCAATGCTTTATCTTTAATTTTAGTTTAACAATCAGAATTACAGACAAATAGTTAAATGGATTTCTCGACTCATTCTGAAAATCTCTTTTTTTTATTATAGCCAATTGATCGTTCACAATGACGGCCAATAAAATTTATGTTAAAAAATAAGTATTGTTTTAAATGTGCTAATAAAAGTCATAGCTACCTTTTATTAATGAGACACATAATTTTCATGTTTATTTTAACCGAAAATATTAGTAAACGAAATATCATTTTTTGTATTAATATAAATAACAAAATACTATAATTACCGTATTGATTTTGCACAATCTTAAGATTCATGTACAAAATGTTAAAGTTTTGTGTAAAACTTAAAAACAGGTATACTCGTATATGTGAAAAGAAAATAAATAGTATAAACGGTGGTTGAAAGGGAGGTTAGCAAACCTTTTAATTAACGATAGACAACAAGATAATAATAACTTTGTACGGCGTAGTGTCTGATTACCAAAAACTTTGTATACACATGTCGTATTAAATTGATTGAAAATAAGATCAATTAATCTTTTTACGGGTCCGCTTTCGTCGCATACATTTTAAATAATATAATATTACGGCAACAGATAAATATTTCATTTCATTAGAACAGATTGATATCGAAGTGGGCGGCTACGTTTAACTTACCTTTTGTTTTGTTATTTCAAATATGCCGGTAGAAAATTAAAAGGAAAATAAAATATTGTTCAGGTCTTTTTACAATAATCACAAAATTTCCGTTACACCACGTCACTCACTGTAATTTATCGTCTTTTAAAATTAGAAATAGACAGATAGACAGATTCTCTACATTTTCCTGCCATTTTGAATTTTCGATGTCGATGTTACCATTTCACAATTCAAAGCGATGTTGCTAGAAAATACATTGTCAAAATGTGAAATTCTATATAGTCTATAGTTGTTAAAATTAGTACAAAACTAAGCAAAACCGTTTATACACTCTACACATAATACACACTTTTTGTAAACCAACAGGCAATTTCGGTTATGAAAAATTCACGGGGTTAATAATTGAATATATAATCATTTCCTTTTTGTAAACATTTTATACCTTATGTAATTTGTCAAGATTAAACTGTTGTTAATAAAGATTAATATTGTCAATGTTGCAGTTTTTAGCTTGCGTCAACTTTAGAAGTCAAGCCGCTACACAAATCATAGCTCATTGCATTAATACCTACTGCCGAAGGTTCGTTAGGCCGGTGAAATACAACCTTGCGTAGGAAATAATAAGCTATTCTGCGTTTATCTGTTGAGTGTGCCAAAAGCTTAATTCTAGCGTTGATGTGGATTTTATGAGATATATCATATTTATTCAGATTTCAAAGGTGCGTTAATTAATAAAACTCAAATATGTTCATAATTTATTAAGAGGTTAAAATGACAATGTAAATAAATGGAACACCCAGTGCAAGTTTTGGATCACTTCCATAATGTTAGTGCAGTCATATATACGATATTATGAAAGCGGCACGTGAATCACGTTTTGCGCTAACTTGTATGACTTATATATTTTTTGTCACTGGTTTTTATAGAGAATGAAAGAAATAAAAACATTCACTTAAACAAGTATCACTGCTATGAATTTTCGAGGTGAGAAAATCTTGCACTGGGCACCCTATACAATAAAATATTTGGTATGTTGGCGTAAAACAAATTCATAATTATAAATCGAGCTAAATAAATACATATAATTTTGTACAATGTAACGAGAGTTTCAATAAGTAAAACATTTTTATTTTACATAGATAAAGATTTAAACTAAAATTATAAATTTCAACTACAGTGATTTTACTACATTTGTAATTTATAAATTGTTAAACTAACACTGGCATTTACTTGCAAATATAACAATCATCAGCAACATATAAAAATAAAATTTTTACCAAACTCGTTTTATAAACGAAACTTTAGTATTTAAAAGGTTTTATTTATTAGCAAATTGTCATAGTATACAGATAAAATATAAAGACTAAACGGCACACATACTACAAAAGTAAATAAAATCAAAAATTTTTTGTGTACATTTGACAATGTATAGGCAACTAACTTGTAAATATATTTATAGGCGGGTAAACGAGGAAATTCATACGCAATATAAATTATAATCTAGTCAAATATTAATTATTTAACATTTCACTATATCAGTAATACGAATTGAATATATTAAAGAGAATGTAACGAAATTTGTCGATGTTATTATAAATTAACTAGATTCATTTTTAACATGGCAATCGCCATTTTGTTTTATATGATATTCTTGCAGGGGTTTTATGAGCGATAATTCTTTCTGCTCCTTGCGCGAGTTTCGTACCTCGAATTCGAGACGGTGGCGGATTATTCTCTGAACTATGTCCTCGGTAGTCATCGAGTTACCGGAATTCAGCGTCTGAAATGTGAATAACATTATCATAATCGAAATAAATATAGCTGGTCATATACTCGCTAGGACAAGTTATCAATTAGTATTTATTTAGTACATTTAATGATAGGAAGTCATTTGAGTTTATAATAAATGGGACAGCAATTCAATTTTGGCTTAAAACATCGTAAGTCGAAGTTACTTGAAGCAGACAATATGTGTCCTATTAAATCAAACAGTGCAGAAAAATTATTAAATCTATAAATATTATGTATTCGAATCTTAAGTAGCGTTAGACAGTGTTTTATTTACCTTAAAACAAGCCCGTTGTTTGGGAACCTTATATGGGTCCGAGCCGTCTGCGTCGGGCGCTATAGGGGTGAGGCCGTGGCACACCACCTGCACTCCGAAGTGGTCCATCAGGTCCGCGGTGACGCTGTACGGCGCGCCGATCACCACCTCGTGCACGAACTGGAATTTATTAAAAAACATACATTTCATGTTTACATTCCGTGTAACTTTCATTCGCATTTGTCTAAATATAAAAGCATAAATGACAAAAATGTCCTTTGTCGCAATTGACTTAATTTTATGTCGCTTTATCATGGGACATTTTATCCAAATTGAAATTTGCAAATTTGGTAGGGCTTTGGATTAAAATTTATTAAAAAATTCAACAATATGCTGTGATTTCTGACATTTCACATAACAAAGAAATATATCTTTACGTTTTATTATATTAGTATAAGTTTTTGATCATTACATGATCTACTAGTAAAGGTATTGATTGAATTTTCTTTTATATCAGAGTACATTTATAAACATTACCTTGCAAGCGAGCACGGAGAGTACCCGCTCGTGTAAATTCATGATAGGGTAGTTGGATCCCTTGTAGCGGTTGACCTCGAGGTCGGTGTGCAAGCCCACGATCAGGAAATCCCCTTGCGCGTTGGCGGCTTCCAAGAAGTCAAGATGGCCGACGTGGAAGAGATCAAATGCGCCCGCAACATACACCACCTGTACATTACAATATTTAATTAGAAATATCACATTGCCACATTTGGATTCGGAATTTACCTCTTCCCCTCTAACATAGAGGAAGGTTCATAGTTAAGGAAAGTATAATTTTTCTATGTCCCTTCCCTGTTCATTAGAGGTTTGTAATAAACAGCAACCTCTCAAATTGTTGAAAGAGTTTACAAGCACCACCTCACTATTCTAGCCGAATGTAGCTTATTAGTTACGTTTTTTGAAAAAAATTTGGTTGAATACATTTCAGAAATTACATAAATCTATGTAGTGTCAATGGGACACAGTTGGATAAATTAATTTTTAACTACTCATATTTACCTTATCGGTTGGTTTAGGAGAAAGACCACTGCTAAATTGTATAATCTTCTGGGTGGTTGGCAAGAACTGTGAGCAGCCAGTGTAAGGAGACCTGGCAGTCGAGTCTGTACCAAGGTTTGATGAGTGGTCCAGCGCTACTGTATACTCTTTGTCACCTCTCCTGAAAATTACAATATTACTCAAGTGCTAAGGTCTATACAATTTATGACAAAATATTATTCTATATTCAAAATGCAAACAGCCAGAGAATCAATTTTGCACCTACTTATAAGACTAACAATAATATCATTTCCAAATAGAAAATAATGCAAAATTACTCAACTAAATCATGTATTTTTACTTTAATAATTATTTACATTAACAATGAATAAGCTATGTTTGATCAAGATACATAAAATATTTAAGTTCAAGCAACCATAAAAGAATACATTGTATAAATTAACTGATATTTTTACATTAATAGCTATTTCATAAGTAAACTAGTGATTGGATTTATTTTATGTTTTTAAAAAACATGGTAATAAAAAAAATTCAATTGATGCTAATTTTACTAACAAAGGAATTACATTTTCTATAAAATTTTAGATGATTAAATAAAAATAAGTAGGCACATACAAGGAATCAAGGCAAGACATAGCTGCTCTGAAAATAAAGTTAATAATTTTAAAAAGCAGATTAAAAATCAGACATAGTATGCCTCATTCGAATTCAAAATCTATTAAAACCAAAAGATTAATTAATAAAACTTTAAGAACTTTAAATATATTACTTGAAATGTTCCCTTGTGAGGAGGAGCATTCTTCCAACTAGATCAGTTGTAGACACACCGGCCGTTCTCTGCACTTCTCTAAAACATAACATGGAAATTATTGTAGAGAGAAATAATCATATTAACATAGAGAAATATTAATTTAGTTCACATAAAATACTGAATTGTTACCTGTATCTGCCGGCTTCTTTAACTAAATGATATGTGTCTATTCCATCTGCTGTTACTGTTATGTCATCTGAAAATAGGAAAATATCAAAGAACCCGAAAATAAAATGCTGGTGATGTATAGACTAGTGGGAGTAAGCTCATACTAAACTAGCATAAACTTTCATAATCTTTCAAAGACTTGATTTTTACTTTTTTATATTTGATAGATTAAATCTGGAACATTACATAAGAAATTTCTTTTATGCTGAAAATCAAGTTTATTGAAATTAAATTTAGCATGAAATTTAAAATGTGTTGTTAAAAGGCTTTATAACATTTTTTTTTCCTAAAATTATGTTAAAACCAAAGCTGTTTGATTATTATAGATTAAAAAAAATGCCTTTTTTTTGATCCAATTTCATTTTACTCGTTTGAATACAATATACTGATATAAGCTAACAAGTGAATAATAATAGCATACCTCCATGCACACAAAAGTCACATTGATATTTATCTAAGGTTTCCAAGGTTGTAACATAGGGTGCTCCTTCTACAACCTGATCAACCCATTTTATAGCACGGACCATTTTGTAACGCTCTTCTTGAGTAAACACTGGAGGGCCCTTATGTTTTGAAATTTCTTCGTCGGTGTGTACACCCACGATCAGTACATCGCCTAATGCTTTAGCTTGTCTGAGAGAATTTGCATGGCCAAAATGGACCATATCATAACTGAAATATACCGTAAATTAAAGTTAATATTTTAATATAGCTATAGGTTATAATAATAACTCGCTTAGATCAATATTATAGTAGTTTTTCACTGCCACAATGACACGCCGGTTTTTTAAGATTTTCTAATTAGTATGTTAGCAATGCATTAAACGTAAAAATCGCGGGACGGAAAACATTCTAGAAGAAAAATATTAACAAAATTACAAATAGCTACGGTGCAAAATTTGTCCAATACTAAATTATAAATAAATTTAATTTACTCACCACCCATCACACCATACGCGTATTTCCTTTTTGTCATTTTTGTTATCACTCATTTCTTTTTAATTGATTTAATACAAAGTGATGAATATTTTTTCTAAAGGTATGTGTAAAACTGGTTCATATAATAATAATAGTAATAAATTAAAACGATTACGTTTTCATTAAATAGCGACACATCTACTCTTGACAATTTTAAATGACTGACTGAATGACAGACGGACGGAGGAATGATGAACGATGAGAGTATTTTGAATTTTAAATACCAATGGAAGTGACTCATTTCATTCATCGGTTGCTTCAATATGTACACCATTCGAATTTTTCATTATGTATTTTATATGTTAAGGAATTGGAAAAATAATTTATAATACATGACACACCTCCCCATTTAATATCAAGATAATGATTCACATAATCTAATCTAATCTAGCACCACTTAAAAGGCCGACAAAATACTTTTATGCGAATTTTCTTAGCCAACGGCTATGACATTTAGTGTTTGATAACACTGCATTAAAAGAAAAAAAACCTAATCTGTCGACAATTAATACAGAATAGCTTAATATGGTCTTTGTAAAATTGCGTGCTTGTCGTTGTATTGCAACTAGTGTATGAATGTATAAAGCATGCACAATATTATCTAATCGAGGACACTAACTTAATTGGCTGCTCAATCGAGTCACGCCACTACGATTTATGACTACGACACGGTTTTGTAAATGTTTGGACTTTGATTTTATTCACATTTCACAGGTCATCTCTTACACACGCGGAGGTTGACAATATCATCTGATCTATTGAAATCATCAATTAAGGGGTCGCTCGTTTTTTTATTATGTAACTATATTCATTTACTTAGAAATCATCTGTTCAATTATGACAGTCTAGCATTAATAAATCAGCAAATAAAATAGCATAGTTCTCTGCAATTAACTGTTTAGCTTTTTTATAAGTCATAATAAATCAAAGCTGTAAAAATGTTGACAATTCAGAGAGAAAACACGCTATGTAATTTTCAAAATATTTTATTAAATTAAAATGTAACTATTTAGTACTTATTACATCTAATCTTTGGCGTCAGAAACACCTCCGTTGGTAATAGCAAAAGTTGCCTCGCTTTCAGGTAGGTCGGGAGAATCGTAGATTTTAGCTATCCTGTTCTCACCCCTGCCTTTTCTCAGGGAAATTCTTGTAGTGGACGCATGCGCTAAAATGTTACCCCCAATGGGCTTCTTTGGATCCGCTTGGAACGACATGGTCGCACCGGGGTCGGCAGTCATTTGATTCGTTATGAAAACTGCTACATTGTATTCTTCTGATATCTGTAAACAAACTTTATATACAAGTATGGAAAAATGAAAAAAGCGTGCAAGCTGCTCCTTTTAATGTTAATTGTTGAATGTTATCTTTTTATTAAAATATTGACTAAAAAGGAAATTTTCCATTAAAAATAACACGTAAATTCAATTTCAATGCGCAAGTTTTCACCGAATCTTCAAAAGACGTCTTTACTTTACGAAAATACATTTTAATTAAAGTAACATGGTTTTTCAATTATTTAAACTGCACTTTTATCACTAAATCAATATTGCAGATATTCGGGAGTTCCCTTAGAGTAATGGGTAAAATTTGCTAATACATTATTGTATCAGAATGATTAAATTAAACTGAACAAAACATCGATTTAAATTCAGAGCGATAAGGTAATGCTAAAAACTGGTTTTTAAAGAATTTCCATGTCCATTTCTTTCAAGAGGCATCAGTTCAACAATGCTAATTTTACTAAACATGTAGACGCAGTACGTTAACTACAGAGCTCAACTAATGTCATCCTGTATCTGTACCTGATTGATTGTTTATATACGAATAGCCGAATTATGTAATAACTATCAGAATAAAAAAACATAGAGCACCTAATTTGTTCACTTGCCTACTATATAAAATGTTGCAATGATTAATTTATCTTATCCATCCGTGCCCTAAATGGGAAACGACAGCGGACAGCCGACAGCCGACAGCCGGCACTCGCATCACTACGATACTCCCGGATGTATTTTATCTATTCACCTTCTGATCTTCCAACTAAACATCAAATATAACGTTTCACTTGTTTTTATAAAAATAGATATAACTAAATAATCAACATAGTTAGATATTCCGTCACTCAAAGGATAAAACTTTAGAAATTATTACAGTAGAGTTTTATTATAGAAATTGTAAATAACTAAGTAGGTTGGAAATAAATAAGTAGGTACCTACATTTAATTCTGGCTGTTTTTATCTGCAACTATAGTTCATTGTACGTGCAATACTTTTATCGTTGTTAAAAAGTAATGAAAAACACTATCAATACGACAACACTCTTTTACCTTTTGTAACGAATACGTATCGGACACTTTGGTTTCAAGCAAATAACAGTTTGAATACCTTTTGCAGTCTCGAGAGGACTTGGGCCAGTTTCTGTTGTCTGTCGGCGAGCTCCCCACGGCCAGAGAAGTCCACCCTGAACAACGCCATTATCGAGTCGATGATTAGCAGCTTGAACACACCCGCCTCTTCATAGAACTTCGCCGCTACGTAGTCTAATAATTCTGCCTACACCGTTTCGAATTTATAAAACTATTAATAACTACTAATATTATAAATGCGAAAGTTTAGATGGATGGATGTTTGGTGGACGGAGTCGCAGGCGAAAGCTAGTAGTAATAATAAAAAATCAACCTAAGTCTACGGTTACGACACTTCGATTTAAAAAAACTGAAAGTGTGACCTGAAATCTTCTTGTCATTAGACTAGGTTAGAATAGATTTAAACATTTTTACATTTCTATACCGTCAGCCAGGCAATTATTTCCTATAAAAATACGCTCATCATCATCATCATCATCATCATTCTTATCCTACTCCCGTAGGGTCGGCACAACAGGTTTTTGTCCTCCAAATAACTCTATCATACGTCAGCTCAGTCATCACTCCCTTTTTGATCATGTCACCTTTCACGCAATATAAAAATACACTATTGCATGAAAATAGTGCGGTTTTTTTTATCTAATATACTGATAGTTCTCGTTTATTACCTGATGTTCAGATGTATATGCTCTAGCATAGAGCACGTTGTCTAAGACTGCGTTTTGATCTAAGTTAAACCTGTCGGCGATGGGTCGCAATCTGTCGGGACGACTGTAACACTTCTAGGAAAATTTACTAAGTTTACTCAGATTTAGGGTAATGTAATGGTGTTAATCTAATAGTTATACTTTTTAATGGAATCCAGATATCGACACTGTACAGATTTACACATAACCAGTGTTTTAAAATAAAAACAAATTACGACATTGAAGTTTTTGTTAACAATGAAACTAATTACATATTTGTAACAGCATTGACCTCATTATTCTTGAGGTTTCTGTGTTCAAACATCATATTTTTCAACGCTTCATCAAAAGCCTTGCTTATAACAAAAGCCTAACGTGTTTTGAATTTAATTTTAGAAAAGGAACCAACAAAACTACTCCGATGTGACGTCACACGGTGAATAACTAGTTTCTAAAAACATACAAATTAACATTTTTTTATAAAGTTGAACTTAGATTTGTCTTGTTCAACGAGTTTTTTTAACGATTACTTAATATTTCTTTTGGAGACATACCATGAAAAGCGTCACAGACATGAAAAACAAGGAAAATAAGGAATTTGTAAAATAGAAAAGGATACAAAGTGTGTTCTGTATCGAGAAACATGACCTTTCCTCCATGATAGCCCGATGAATTTGGTATTTGTGAAGTAACACATAGAGTGTGCGAAAGTTGAGTTTTACCAGTACGAAATTCGCCAAAAACTTCCGTTATAGCCATCGACTCTATGCCGCCAGCCAGTAACTTACTGAAATCATTTTTTAATAATTCAAGGTTAACTTATGTTTTTCGGGATCTTATACAACTTCAAGGCATCCATTTTCACTTTAACTGTGGTTCTTTAAATTTATCTTTCATCATTAGATATTCTACTTTATAAACTATGAAAACGCAATAAACTTATAAGAAACTTACTCCAAATCAATACTCCCTGTGCTAATTTTAAATACTTGTTTTCGACGATCACTAACTTCCAAAGCCGTCATAAAGCCAAGTGCGACAACTTTTTGACATGCTTCCTTTATTTTTTCTACTTTAGTATCAGAAAACCCTTTAATATTGCATAATTTCTTTTTTGTTGTCATTTGAATGCCTTTGATGGTACAAATTCCCGCACTTTTTAATTTTTTTATATCAGCCACATTAATCCCGTGTTTTTGTAATATATCTACATCTTGAAATAAATTTTCTTCGTCTTCGTTTTCGGAAACATGGTCATCGAGCGCTTGATCTATCATTTTGTTTATAAAATAATGGGATGTAAGGAAATGTTATCAAAATAGCGTTAATTAAATTTTCGCGCCGTAATCTTTATTTTTTTTCATCATTGCCATTATTATTTTAACTTTTTTACATTGGCAGCATTTTATGCTTTCTAAAAAAACTCTGATTAAACATTTAACTAAATTAACATAGACTTCAAATGTAACTTAAATTAATGTTTACGGTATTTTCACAAAAGAACAGTACAATATAATAGTAATGCGGTTTTTTTTTTATCATAAATGTAATCGTGTGTCCATTTAGTCTTTGATCAGTTTTTACTTTATCTACATTTACCATAAACTTATAAACTCAAACAAGTTTCGTATTCTTTGTCAAAAACTGCTGCGATGAAAAAGGCTTGATGCGGCGCAAACTGGAGAATTTTTAATTATATATTAATAATTGCATCAAGAATTTTATCGTCTTATCCACCTAAGATAAGGTAAGGGCGTAAGGTAACCCTACTGAAGTTAAGAAAAGTGATTATTTATTATGTTCATATATATTTCCTCCTATATCACAGCCATGTTGAAGTAGTGTTGATTTTAATAAGTTTTCGTCAGTTTATCGTTATTAGAAAGTTAAAGTTCACAAGTATATGTGACAGACCCAAGTTTCGTTTGTGTTGTGATTACAAAGTTATAAGTCTTTACGAAATGAAAAGTGTTTTAAAGTGCCACCGATTCTGGCGTCGAGGCGTCATCTTCAAGGTAAGGCTGGATGTGTCTTCAATATACATCAGAACGTTGTACTTCTTACTAAACAAGTGACATCGATTCAAAGTATAAACCTATGTACTGTTTTACAAAAATGAAAGTCCAAATTGAGTTCATAAATTTTTCATGACAAGACGAAAAACTTAAATGCCACACTTTATGGCGTAGAATACCTTTGTATTGATTTTTTCTAATATTGTATCCTTTGCGATTCCTATACTTTTTATTGTTTTAATTAATTTCATTAATTATGATTTTCTAATAAGTAAGTATACAAAGCTTTTATTTACATATGTAAGGATTAAATAAATCTAAAAGGTTTTAAGATTTTTCTCTTGATGTAAGGTGTAATTGTTGCATTATTATAACACATTTGTTAAATTGTTTGGTACTGTGTGAACATTTGTGGCAGGTTGACTACTAATTTTGAGTAAGGATTGCTTTACTGGGTTCGGTGGATTTGTATATGTATTATGTACATGTACAAATAAACTTAATAATTTATTTACATTTATTCTCAGGAATGGACTCTGAAGATTCACATGATGCTACTGGAGATGCACACTCTTCTTCAAGCAGTAGCAGTTCCAGTTCCAGAAGTCGTAGGAGTTCTTCATCAGATAGAAGTGATGTTTCAAAGAAACATCCTAAATCTCCATCACAATTCTCTGGTTCACGAAGGCCCAATGGGCCAAGATCTCCTTCACATGAAAGTCAGTCATACCAAAGGTCACCATACTTTAATAAACGACCGAGTTCCCCAGATAACTTGAGTGGGGCACACTCAGATATTAATTCTCCTGAGAATTCAATGCCTGCATCCCCACAAGGTCCTAAATCACCTGATGCTCCTAAGTCTCCTAGTGATATAGGATCTAATATTGGTTCACCAGAGCAACCGGAACAGTATTCTTCAGCTCCACAATCTGGTGGTGAAGGTCCAAAGACACCAAGATCTCCAAGTAGCTCTGCAAGGTCAGCCCCTGGCTCACATGGATCAAGATCAAGGCCTGTCACTCCTGATTCTCCATCACCAAGAAAGAGCCCAAAAAGACGTTCTCCCACTTCAACTCCTTCACCAGACCGAAACTCTCCTCAATCATCTCCTGTTAGATCACCATCAATGAAAAAATCTGATTGGAGTCCTAAAGAAAAATGGAGAAGACATACAAAAGCAGAACAAAAAATGGTTACAATGCCACGCCGTCGGAGTAGATCAGAATCTAGCCAGTCCAGTAGAAGTTCCTCATATAACAAGAGAACTAATGTTAAAGATCCAGCAACTGAAGAAATCTCTGAAGGTTTGTTATTGTTTTGCATAGTAATCATTTAAATGACTAACATTGATATCATGACTTTTTTATAAGTTTTATCTTTGTAAAGTTAAAAAGTAGAAAAAAAGTGAAGTTCCTTGTTATTGTGTGAATCTAAACATGACCATATTATACAAGCAACAAAGTGAAAAACAATTGCATTGCAGGAGAAATGGAATCAGATCAAGAGGATCAAAATCCACGCAGTAAATCTGTGGCAAGTGAAAGAAATGATGGAAAAGATAATAACATTAGTCATGAGGATCTATCAGATGTGTCAGATTTGGATTCTGTTGGACCGGATGATGCAGATAAAGAAATAAAGGTATATTTAAATCTATAATAATAATCTTGCATTTAATGACTATTTGTCGCATATAAATTCTTATTTTTGTTTAAGCATGTCCTTTATCTTGTAAGAAACTGTTGTATTTGGCCATTACACCAACAAAGATATCTGGTTCAATGAGAGAGTCCCTTCTATTCTGATTAATATTCTTAGGGAATTAAATAAATAATAATCTGAAAAGACAGCTAGGGTGATATGGATCTTGTTAATTTTTTTACATTGACACTAATGAGTCAGATAAGTTTGTTAGTCTGTAGGAATTTTTAACCTCGTTTAGTAAACACTGGTTTTATATTGTAGTCAAAATCATCACCTTCTTCACCTGATAGAAAACTGGATGTAAATACTAATGGCAAAATAGGAACAAGTTCACAATCCTCACCAAAGTCGGATGATGGGAAGACTGATATAACTAAATTGGACAAAGTAAGAATGTTTTAGCATCTTTTTATTTTCAAGTATTTTGATAGAAGAGAGTAGAATTTTACTTTAAATATGTCTTTGTAGGTTCCACAAGAAAAAACAAGTAACACTGAGGATGGTGAAGAACAGTTGGACTTTGAGGCTGAGGAAGGTGAATGTATAGAATCAAAACCCAAAGATCAATCTAATGGAGATGTGGAGCAAGCTAATGAAAAAGGTTAGGATCAGCCTGTATTTTTAATAACTATATCATTAGCATTATAAAAATTTTATTTTATTATTTACATTACATAAAACTTTCAATTGCGAAAGATAAAATTCAATTAGTCATATGATAATGTAGGTCCTTATTATCAAATGAAAATTTAAACAAAGTTGCAAAACTTGATTTTATGTTGTTAGCTTGTAGTTTTGTATCTTTAACACAGAGCAATTTTATACATATGTGTAAGGGTTATTGTTTTTGAAGTCAGTCCATTAATTTTTGAGTTATCTCAATACAAACAAGAATAATAATCTT
>NW_013528137.1:2179485-2188950 GCF_000836215.1 Papilio polytes | reverse complement strand
GCCGCCGCCCGCCCTCCTCCGACGACTCCTACAGCACCTCGAGGTAAAGTTACTTTAAACATTATTTACAATTGAATCCTATAGTAAACTAAATGACTGCAACATTCCTTTGCTAGTTTGAAATCATTATAATGCTTCATGAATGCAATATAGATATTTCATGAGAGTATCCTATGCCTATCATTGCTCTTAAATTTATAGCTGTATTTTTTAGATTGTCTCGTTCCTACAGGTACTTTTGACACTCTTGTATTTGCTCAAATAAATCACGCCATTGTGTCAAATTGATTTTACACATTTTCAGTTATGATTTTTTTTTCATTATTTAATGTTCTTTTGAAATGCCTATGCAATGTGAATTTTGTGTTACTGATTGAATTAATTAATGAAATTGATTAAGACTACTTGAGCCTTCCAAGTAGACTTTGAAACTGAAAGATACATACATACATGCATAGGCAATATTATGAAATTTACATTAAGAAAATGTACTTATAAATTTCAAATAATTCTCAGGGTACTTAATACTAAGATTAAGTATTTTTTTATGTCATGTTTTAATAATTTTTTTAATGTACGTAAAAGACGTTATTTTTAAGTTAATTTATTTTTTATATTCTGTTTAAAAATGTCTGTTGTTTAGAATGATACTAATTGGAGCATTTGCTCCGGTACGCTTCGTCCCCTTCCTCTGGCCGTTGGGTTCGCTTTCATATTGATGTTGTGTGTCGGTGTTCAATTCTCTACGGATATCATCGCTGCTCTTCATATCTATTGCATGTTATCTCACTTTCGTTTTAAATCATTGGGGTTCGCTAATGGCCGAGAGTGTGAGCGAGCATTTGCGTGCGTGTGCGTGCGTGCATGCGTGCGTGCAATCGTGCGTGCGTGAGTACGTGCGTGTGTGTGCGTGCGTTATGGTGGGTGTGACCTTCCCCCGGCGTCCCTCTGAGTCCTCAGCTCTTTAATTTCCAGCTCGCGTAGTTCGGGCTCGGCGGGCGCTCGCCGCAAGAGGAGGGCGTCGTCACCCTCTCGACAAAGGTAACTCGACAATTGGTATGATTGATATCAATTCTCTTACCAAGTTATCTATGACACTAACCAAGTACTAATAAAACATTTTGTACATATAACTCGATAAGTAGTTTGGAATAGTGAGAGGGCGGATATAGAATTATGTAAAAGCGTAAATGACGATGTATATATAGAGATAAGATTCGACACACATTTGAAAGATTTGGAAGTAATTTAAGTCTATACAAGTAATGGAAGTGTTACAAGATGATAAAAATATGAAAGAAGAAAACCTCATCGTGGATAAAGCAACCTTATGGATGAAGAGAAGACGAGGATTACAGCTTAAGATGTACAATTGAATATAAATCACTGTGATATATCAGTTTTTACATGTCCTATGTCTAAAGATTTAAATTTTGACATAACTGATTGTTTTGTTATTATAAGGGACTAATTGTAATTTAGTTTTAATGTCTTGTAACCTAGGCAAAATAGTTAGTTTTGTTTATAATGATTTTGGTGAAAAAAATATGGATTTTTTAACTAACTTTTGAACTATGGAGTTATGAATCAGATTGCAATATTGTAAAAAATTCTGACTAATGTTATTAACGAATACATGTAACAAGTACTAATACTGCTTTGTACCATAGCTGTATACGATAACCTACTAACACGTACTTAATTTAATATATATAATTTCATTTTATGTAAAAAATAACAAATGTATTAGAAATACGATCTGATTTGAACACTATCAATTCTTTAAATATAAAGAAGAAATGAGTGACTGAAGGTTTTTTTTGGTGAATATTCTGTTACTAAGATATTAACATAAACATACATATATAAGTAACCATGTGTCTGTGTTAAAAATTTTCAGTTTAAGGTAAGAGAGGCAATGTTTTAGTGATGTGTGTGTGCGCAGACTGTCGCCGTCGGTGATAGTGCGCGAGCGGCGGCTGGCCACGGCGCGCGCCACCGCCATGAACCCGCCCGCGCCGCGCCGCCGCGCGCCCTCGCCCGCCGCCGCGCGCCAGCTCGCCGCCAACCCGCCGCCGCCCGCCTCGCACCGCCATAAGGTACCGAACAACTACGATCGATTATTCTAATTCATCTACAACGCCTTATAAGCGACAGAGATTTACCCGAAGACATTTAAGAAATATGTAAATTGGGCATAATAAACAAATGTTTTTCTATAACTTGACAACATTAGTACGCCATTTTTACAAAAATTATAATAAACTCCATCTTTGGTTGTAAAATAAATGGTGTTTAAAAAAATAAACATTTAAATATGATTTAATGACAGCTTTTGGCAATGTTTTAAATACAATTAATTATATCAACTTGTGGTTTCGAGGATTTATTAATATATAGGGATAGTGAGATTATATGAAAAATGTTTCAAATAAAGTGTCAACTATGCCTACTCTATGTATTGAATCTAACCCAAGTTTAATATTGACAGGAGGAGATTGATCCGTATGGTCGAAGCAAAGCGTCGAGTCGCAGCAGGAACAGGAAGAAATATTCACGGTCATCATCGTCTGGATCTGGTAAACTCTACACAATGTTTAATTTAAGAAATTCATAAAAATAAACCTAATAGGTGTTATATATTTCAGAGTTTTTCATCTTTTATTATTGTATGTTATGTTGTGTGTTAGAATCGTCGTCGTCGTCGAGCGAGTCTGAGAGCGAGTCGCACTCGTCGTCGACGTCGGGCAGCTCTGGCGCGCGCCGCGCTCGCCACGCGCGCCTGCTCAACGCCGCCGCGCGCCCGCGGTACGCACATACACTGACTGACGCACGCCTCACTCGTAGAATTGTATCACATTATGATAATGTTTTTTACAGAATTAATGCAAAATCGAGTGCAGGTCTAGCTGCGGCAGTATCTACAGCTGTCAGTAAAAAAGAAGTACCGACTGAAAAAGGTATATTAAATAACTTTATTAATATTATTTGACTTTTTGGGCGAAATAGTAAATTTGTTAAAATGTCTCCAGGCTGAACAGATCTCGATGAAATTTGGTACAGATGTAGAATATAGAACACATAGGCAACAATGTAATACTGTACAATAGTAATTAGTTAAATATATATGTTTTCCAGATATGAGTAGGAAACGTTCGGCGGTGTCGCCCGCCAACGACGTTCCAGCAAAGAAGTCAGTGTCGCGGCGCGAGGAGCTGCTCAAGCAGCTGAAGGCTGTCGAGGACGCCATCGCAAGGAAGCGCTCCAAGATATAGGGACGTGTTATTTATATAAACAACGCATACAGGACTTGGCACAGGCGGCCGCACTGATACCTGATGAAGGCAAAGTAACATCACTTGTAAACAAGACCTAAATTTAATACAGTCACAAGCTTTAAAAATCACGTGGCTACATATTGGTCTTTTATTGCCAGTGATGTCGCTGTGGGTTTTCATTGTCAACAAATGTATTAAACACATCTTTTATTCTCTTTGAAAAAACTAAGACCAAATTTAATACAAATGTTACTGTTGTGGATTTGCGGCAAAAGAAAGATCAAGCTTGCTGTGTAGCTGTTTTATTGCGTAACTTATTTACGTATATCGCTGGTGTTGAATTAAGCTATTTTTCTATTTATAACTTGACTTGTAAATTCCTTGAGAGTATCTGAATGTTAGACAAAGTTTGTTCAATATATTTGAAAGGCAGGGAAATATTGGTAATCAATCATCAATATTAACGAATGAATTGTACTATAATCATCCTTCTTTATGTTTTTAAAAAAATATTTTCATTGCGACAGCAACGTTTAGAAATGTTTGTTAAAAGCAGTGTGTAGTAAATGTATAAAACACTAGCCAATAAGCGGCAATGAATTAAAAACATGTAACAGACTAATATATTTGTGTAATCCTTACAGAGTTTTTCTTTAAATTTCGATTTTGTTCATAATTGCTTACATACTGTTATATATTCTCTCTTGAATATAACTCATTTTTAATTAATTAGTATCTCGATGTTGAAATCTTATTAGTGTCTAATTTATAATAATCTGTACTTGTTATTAAGGCTAGATTGTGACAGTCAGCTTGTCACAAATTAAAAAATATGTAAAACCTAAATGTGTAAGTTTAGTAGAAGAGTTATTTAGAATGTTAAAAAATAAATGACTAAATAATTTTTCAAATATCTGTATTTTTATTTATGAACATTATGTACAAAATGATACTTTTTGACAACTGATTTTACAATGCACAATTTAGAACATTCATTCTGTTTTGATCACCATAATTTTTGCTAAACGATATTTACGTGAAGTAGAATTTCGAATAAGTACTTTATTTAGTCCAGACTTTATAAGTTCAATTAACGCAGGTAAAGCAATGTAACCCACACCAACACTTTTCGCTTCAGTGAAACTGAAATCACCTTTGCACACATAACCCATCAGTGGTCTTAGACAAGTGTTCCGAACCGTCGTTATATTCGATGGCAGCCAAAGTTCTCTCATACTTTTAACATATTCTGAAGGTTCACGATTGATTACTTTCTTAGCCCTTTTAACCTGAAATCAATTTAAGAGAACTAGAGAACCTTTCTAATTTCCAAACAGATTGAATTTGTTTTTAAGTTCGACAACAATATAAAGTATTAGAATATCTACAATCTTACCTGACAACCAGATTTCTTATTTTTTCGCCTCTTCCTTTTCATTTGCTTTAATAACTGTAAGTGCTCTTTTCTCTTTTGTTTCCTCAATTTTTCATTAAGATCTCTATGCAGTGGTTCATAAAGAGTTTTGATTGTTTGGATATCATTACTCTGTGGTAGACATATCAAAGCATGGTGTTTTAAATTACCCTTAACTTCCATATGCAGACACACCGGAACTAAACATCTATCAGCTTCATCAATATTAGGAACCATCTTTTTAATCAGACAATCCTAAAAAAATATGCAACAAATAAATTGGTAAGTAAGCAAAGTGTCCTTATAATAAATCGGTTCGGAATATTAGTGTTCTTACCTGTAACAATTCTAAAAGTTTCCGATTTCTCATTACATAGAAATCATTTGCATTGTTACCACTCCAATCACTCAGTAATATTTTCCATGGACAGATAAAAGGGCTATTTACACCCAACTTTTGATAGTTTACTCTCTTGCTTGGTGGTCGCCGAAAATATTTGTCTCGAAGATGTTGTTCTATTCTTTTCTCTTCTAAACTTCCTGCTTCAGAATCTGGCGGTAGGAAATTTTCTCCCATTTCAAAGGCCATGCTCTCTGTCTCACGGAGGCCACCCGCTCGACCTCCAAACATTACTAATGTTTGCCAGAATGGAATGCCATAGCCAGGAGGTACAATTATATCCCATCCACTTCCATAACCTGTAAACACAAATTTTCAAGTGTTTTATTATCCCTATGTAAAAAACAAATTAAGCATAAAGTTTTATTCTTACTGTACCAAGTTTTTTGGAGTTTGCATTTTGTGATCCTGGTCGTTGCATTAATACTATAGGAACATATTGTAATGCCGGGTCATCTTCATTGATTTCTCCAGGCACTAGTTGAGTTTTGGTTATGTGTTCTATAAACTGTGCATTGGTCATTTGTTTCTTCTTAGTATGTTCATGGAGTCTTGTATCCCAAATGGGTGAATGTGAGAGGTAAGGTGGGATCGTAATTAATGAAGCCACATTTACATCTTCAGGGCTATTGTTTTGCGCCTTAGTGCGGTATGAAGGTCTGCTTAAACGAGGATCTTTAATGATCAGACCTATCACCACATTTGGTGGTAACAATGCTGGTGAATTTGATAACTTTGCATTTTCCCAATAATCATTTTTTTCTTCTAAATGTAAACTTGATGTACTTATTTGTGTCAACCAGCTGTCTTTTACTTGATTTGGGGTTTTTATACATTTTATGGTAGAATTTAAAATGGCCTGACTTTTAGGACCAGTTAGGCGAAACATGTTAAAGGCTTTGTTCAATATATTAACTTTTACATCAGAATACTTGTTAGTTAATTTTCTCTTTTTTTCTAGGTGCTCGAAGGTTAAATTTTCTGGATTAGGATTTATTATGTTAGATAAAAGTAATTCTATTTGTTTGGTCTGAGATGGATGGACCAACAGCCATAATTCCTTCTTGCAATTTTCATTTGCTATCCACAGAAACTGAATTTTACCAATATAGCCAAAAGGATAAGCATTTGTATTGTATATGTCAATATATCCTCTTCTGTATGTTCCAGTGTACGCTTTGGCAGTCACACTCAGTCCACAAGATTTATTTGTAATGCAGTCAAATATCTCCCCTATGAGTTCAATAGGTCCAGTGATCTGGATCTGTGTATAGTAGGATATATCTTGTAACAAACAGTGTGCAGAACTTGCTCTGTAACAAGCACGAAATGCTTTATCGCAGGGTCGGTCTGCCAGACGGTAGCCCCAGCGTTCTATCATATGAAACCTTTTAGCATGCCAAATGTGTGTCTCTAACCAAATGTTTCTCTTTTGTCGTCTGTTATACTCGGTTAGTAAATTCGCGGGACGACGTCGATACTTTCTAGATGGCCTTTTTTGTTTAGGTGGTAGTCCACTCTTTTTCAACTGCTCTAAGTGACCTTCTCTCAACCTTCTAGGCAGTCGCTTACAATTGTGACTCATAACTCTACGCCTCATATGAACAGGAAGGGTTTGGAAAATTAATTTAGTTTTACTTGGGCGCAAAATACTTTCAGACATTGCTGCAATTTCAATGCTTCGTGAAGCGGTAAATTTAAAACTATTTACCGAATATGGTAGGTGTTCTTCACCACCTAAAGTGGCATCAAATTGCGGATTGTCCATTTTGTATCTTGGATTGTATTAATTTATATGATAAAAACGGTATCTTGTTTTATTTTTGAACACACCACATTGCAATGACAGTAATGACAAGTTTTAACACTGACATATGACATGACAGTCTCTGTCAAGTCAAAGAACAGTAGGGTTGTAGAGTAGACATTCATACAAATGCTCACAGGGTCCAAAATGATGAATTTTATACCAAACTAACTGTTGTCCGCGACTTCGTCCACGCATAAAAAAGTAGCCAATAATATGCTTGTCTATGTTTGACTACCCTTCAGAGAATGTTCGGAAAACGCGGCTTACGGAGAGACAGAAAATACTTTTTAAATGCGATTTTCGTTATCAGCAACGCAAATACATCATCTTCCCGAAATCTGATTTTTTTTCTTTTGATATTACAGACACTCCATTTTTATTTTATGTATATAGATAGATATGAAATTCATATTCGGTTGGTGACCGATCTGATAGCTTTTATATTAAACAAATCTCGTAGTGTTTATAATTATATAAAATATTAATGATGTGAAAAAAGTTTTTAATTTATTTTTGAATGATAGTAATTTAAGTCTTTATTGCTGCCATGTAAAATATTACTATTCTTATATAACTTTGTATCCATATATCTTTATTAAAATATTTATTGGAACATTTTGAAAATGAAAGTAGTATTTCAATGTATAGTTATAAATAAAAACTGAATATTACATTAAACTAATAACGATTAGAAACCCATAACAAAGTGAGTAGTTAATGGTAAACAAATCATTTAACGTAATGATGTGGCAATGATTATAAGAACAGGGATGGTGTTATGTTGTCATCATAAAGTCTCAAATTAAACGATTTATAATTGTTTTAAGTATTTTTATTTTAGTTATGATAAAATTGATCCTTTACTGAATAGTGGTAGCTGAAACAAAGAGACGAAGTAAATTATTTTTCCAAGTTGTAAAATCCCCTTTAATAATAATAAGTTTCTTACGCTGGTTGTAAACATTAAAAACAAAGATTTCCCTCTCAAATCACAATCCTTAGCCACTGATAATAGCCGTTACTGTAACTGACGAAAGGACTTTGCTAATAGAATCCTACGTACAGAATGCTTTTTAATAAATAAAAACCGACTACTATTTCAAACTAAAGATATTAAATTGTTGGTTGGTATCATACTGGCTCACCTTTTATTTCTTCAACAATCAAGTCTGGTCATTTATGTTCGTCGTCTAAATTGTAGTTAGTTAGTATTAAATTCACAAACTCCTTCAAGTACAACATGAATCTAAATTATGCTCTACTAGCTTTCGCCCGCGACTCCGTCCGCGCGGATCTAAAAAAGAAACAAACGTAAGTAGCCTATGTGTTCTTTCTGACTATCCTCTACATCTATGCTTAATTTTATCGAAATCCGTTCAGCCGTTTAGACAACAACTCTAACAAACATCCATCCATCTAAACTTTCGCATTTATAATATTAGTATGAAGTATGACAAGCTTTCAATTTGTTATGTACAATATTTCGCTCATAGCTTTTGGTCGAATATTCTAAACGAAATACAATCGAAAAAGAAACAAGGTAAAGAGGACAGAAAAAAAGTGGGTTGCCATTATTAGACGCGGACGGTTATTTAGCTATTTATACAAAAAAGATATATAGGACGCTAGCACATTATGAAACATTTAGAATTATTTCCAATGCCTGTGTGTTTACTTCGTCGGTGATATTTATGCTGGCGCCTAACTCGAGCGTACGTCTACTAAGCAGTATGAAAACGCTTACACACGCAAAGAAAATATTTCCATAGTTCTAGGTAATTGAAAGTATAACAATAACAAAACAAAGACAAGTTTATGCGCTTTTATGCAAAATTCTGTAAAAATATCCATTTGCATGTTATTTTAACAATAAATGGATATTTATGATGTACATATTTGCACGAACGATCACAGAAATATTATTTACAAATTGTTGGTTTCCTTTTGTAGCTGGACTCGAAGCGCAGTTAGATATCTTCAAGTGTCGAGTCAGGAACAAAAACGTAGCTTTCACAATGATCTCAGAATTTATACAATCTGTCAAATCATTATGAAAACCAGTTTCGTGAATCCTTCTTTCTTCTCTCTTCGTTAGTCGCCACAATTCGTTGTTCTAGAAGTAGCTTACTACTACATAGTTGTAAGTTATTAAAAAATATTAACTGAGACAGTGGTAAACATGTTCATGCTAATTAGAGAAGCTGCCAATATTCTGAAGCATTTAAGTGTCGTTTCAGTGTTCGGCCGTGAACATCTAAACGAGTATGAGGGCACAATAGAATAGAAGAACATGAATGGATTTGTCATCGCTCGATTGGGTGAAGTATGCGGCGGGAATGGGACGTGAGGTGACACTGCCGGGACGCTCCATTAGCCGGCGGCCGGCCCGCACGCATGACATCATGCTGACTCAGGCCTCGTGCTGTAGCCCCGCGGCGGACCAGCGTTCCTGCAATGTAACATACCGCTTGTTAATACATACATTGTCGTTATTGTTCGTAATAACTAACTTCTTAATGGAAGTTATGTGACAAATTGCAAATGCATTGCCTCGTGCCAGAGT
>NW_013528137.1:2179150-2179461 GCF_000836215.1 Papilio polytes | reverse complement strand
ATTGCTCTTCATATGATGAAGGTTGACGATGATAATGTACTGCCACAGGCAGGAAGCATATTTTCAAAAATAAAGAAATACTTTCACTTCATAATAACATTAATCAAATTGATGGCAAGGAGTATTGAGACACAAGAGTCGGTTGCTAACGGTTGTACGGAAAATCTGAAAAACGTCTGTGTAAATGGCAATTTATCCATACATGCCGGGAGAAATAATCGGTAGTGCTATGGGACTAGATCGAACCAAAATAGTGGTTTGACACAATCGTTTACTAAAATAGGAATAACGAAGGCGGCAGCGGCGGCGGC
>NW_013528137.1:2171509-2175215 GCF_000836215.1 Papilio polytes | reverse complement strand
GGCAGCGCGGGACGCGAGGCGCGGGGCGCGGTGAGCTCGCTATCGGCGCGGACGCAAGGTGCACCTTATCGCGCTATTGTTCGCGCCGACAGATTTATAACTTCCCTTTGCCCTCGATAAGGGCCCGTGACCCGTGGGAGCACCTTCTACTTCTAAACTACATAAACAAACTGACGGTCGATCGATTATTTCATCGGATCGGAAGTGTTTAGTCTATTTTTATGAAATAAGTGCATACGTACACGTACTGTAAAGTTGGCGTGATGTTTCAAGGGACACGGGGTGTCGGCGGCGGCGCCGGGCCCGGGGCTGATGTTGGGTACTCCCTTTTTGCGCTGGAAAAAGCAAACACTTATCATGAACAAACAATGAATGTTGTATAAAATATTTTGACAAACAAACGAACTAATATCTATACCAATTATAACGAACACCTTACATGCTACTTATGATTTTACAATCTCTCCAATTATGGTATGAAAACCTGTGAGAAAAATATTTGTGTACTCGATGTTATGTTACTTATTTTACTATTGTTTTGAAAATTTGAAACAATATCAATAGGTTTGAAATGTAAGAGAGTGGGTAGAGCACGGGTAGAGGCTGCAGCAACGTGCATTGCACACATGGGAGTTCTGCATTGGTGAAATAGACTGACGTTACAGTAGACAGCTGCTGGGGCAATATCACACCGACATTGGATTGATTGATAAAAATTTTGTTTTAAAAGTTCACGTGAATAGTATTTTTTTTTTTCAAAATAAGTGATTTCCTTTGCACTTTTTTGTAGTAACTAGATTCATTTTATTACCGAAACATGTAAACACAACTTTAATTATTTATTTGCATGTAATTCCTAATTCTTAAACAAATAAAAATATCATATAACAAACTACAAGAACATAAAATAAGACTTGCTACAGTCGCTTCATGTGAACAGAAATCTGAAGTAGGAACATTCTACGTTTTTCTTATAAATAAGACTTATGGCCTAAAAGAAGTAGGTTTAGAGGGTAAAGGAATTCGTTTTGCTTGTGAAATTGTTAAAACTTTCTTGAGGTATTATTATAAAATTATTAAAAATGGAGCTACGGGGGCACTTAACATCTAGTAACTCTTTCTTAGGTACACCTATGATATTACATTCGGTCGTTTTATTTTATTTTATTTTTCTAATTTAATCATTAAACATTAAATACATGTGTACAAAACGTTAAATTTAAAAATTACCCTTTCTATTTTATATCACATACATTTTTCTCGTCGTTTGGTGTTTGTAAAACGAGCAATATTCGTGTTTGTCTAGCGCGTCACGACCGCGTCTCGGTGACGTGACGACAAGGGGTGTTGCGGCGAGGCGGCGAGGCGACGGCGGAATGCGGCTAACGGTCCTTCGAGCTCCGAGCGTAACGTTCCCAGGCCGGCGCGCCGATCGACGCCTCGAGATAAGCCCCATCTCCTGTACGAAACCCAATAAGCCGTTTCCTCGAAGCTCTCACGAGAGCGCCGCTCGCGCAACAAAAAAAAATATAACCAAAAACGAACAAAAAATCCCCGTGAATAAGGCGGGAGCGCGAAACAAGAATGGGCCCAGTTCTGGGAAGGCTCGGCGCCGGTGCGGTCTTTACGTCCTTTATAATGATCGCTTTTTGTGGAGCGACCCTCGATGCGTTATCGTGGGACCGAGTCCCGAGCGGCGAGCGCCGAACCGTACGTCCCGACGGCTTTGCGATGCGGAGACTCGCCGCCGCCGCCATTACGGATGCCCAAAACGTGTTCGGTCTTCCTCACCAAAAATTATCTATTGGTTTGAGAACTGTTCGTGTAAGGTCGGGTCAGTGCAGCCTTAAGACCGAGTCTCCAATAATATCCTCGTAGCGGCCGCAGCAGGAAAGGAAACGCTTGCAACACCGTGCTGTGGGGGCCGCCGGAAGCGGAGGCGCTGGGGCCGCGCGGGTCCGTGGGCGTCGCAGCCTAATTAATGTACGGTAGATCGTCGACAGTGTGATGTGAGGCAGGCGATGGCGAGTGGGTGCCGACGTCACCGCCGTGACTCAGGCCGGTGACGTCGCATACCTGACTCATTCCCACTCACATTCTCCCGCTAATTTCCTCTACGCGGAATTCTCAGACGAAAAGCGAAATTTCATAGTGCACAGCTTTCGAGTTCGACAACGATACTGTTGTTATCCACGAAAAGTCTAATTCGGTGACTTCGAAATTGAAAAAAAAAAACAAAAACTTATTTTAATAAACATATTAAAGCATAATTGACGAATAACAGCGTATTTCACTACAATGAAACAGAAGCTTGGTAGGTAGAACTTGAGTTCATTCATATAATTTGGAAATGATAAAAAATACACAAGGCTTGTTTGCATTTGATTAGTTTCATGTATATCTAAAACATTAATCATGTAACAAATTAATACAAGGCATTAGAAATAATACTAAAATTAATAAATAGTGTAACCCGTGCGTTAAAAATTGCTATTCTCGGTTTTATATATTTTTTTAATGTTGTATGAAAAACTTGTCATCTCAAACATTTAAGTTTAGTTTTCTTAGTACTGCATTTTCTATTTATTAGTTAACATTTGTAAACTGCAAAATATTTACTTATTTCTTTGTAGACTCAGAGCCATTTTTAATAGGCATTAAGAATCTCATCTGGCAATTAAGAAACAGACAGCCAATAGAGTAGGTTCGCACTAATATATTAGCAATTTCTGCAAAATCTCTCTTATTTTTATAAAATCTTACATGTGTATTTAGGGCCATGAACGCTGTAAAGCGTAAGGCAACATTGATAAGCACTAGAGTTTTATTTAACTATGTTAACTTGTGAAATTCAAAACACATCCTTGTGTAAGTTTACGGAAGTGAAGTAGCTATAGAGCTATAGTTATGGGAGGCATAAAGCACTAGGCAGAGGCAGTCGGCAGCAGAGCGCGGCCGGGCGGGCTGGCGCGGCGGGCCGGCGCGGAGGGCGGCGGCCCGACCGCGGCCGCTTATCATTGCTACTATTCAATCGAGCTTGTCATTTCACTCATAGGTACACAATGTGTTCATAATTGTACTCCCTGCATTACTAGGTATTTTCGCCAGCAACAGATTAATAGTTTTTTTAAAAGTCTTGTTACGAAAATAATTTTTTCAAAGATAAAAAAAATAGGAATCTTAACATTTGCAATTTCAAATGAAATACCAACTATTATCGACATCAATTTCAATGTTTGCCTTGTGGAATAGAAAATGGAAATGCCTAATGGAAAAGATCTGCCTCAAAAGTGAATTCATGAGTAAAAGAGAGAAAATAAAGAAAACAGTTTCAATCTTACGCGACAATATGTAAAATCCATTGAATAAAAGCGCAAAACCACAATTGAAGTCACTTTGCACATAATTTCACAGCTAGCGGACACCGCTCGGTGGAAGTAACGACACTCGCGTTCATGGTAACGTTCGCGTCGCTCGGCGCTCGGCACTCAGCGCGGGCCAAGCGCGGCGGCGGTTCGGCGCTCCGGCGGCGTTCGCACAACACCCGATAATACAAAAAGAAGTCAGAGGTTAAGATGTTATCGATGGAGACATGAATATTCGAAGACGCGAGGGTCACGAGTGAGCGGTCGGCGTAGCATCGCGGCGCGGCGTGAATGGAACGACCGACATTTTATGAATCGAGAGCCGTCGCTCATTGACCTAA